>NW_028234000.1:822500-830000 GCF_037954325.1 Fistularia commersonii
CGTCGTTAACCCGGTCCGCGACCCATCCGGTATGGTATAGTTATGGTTGACTCGCATGTTTGGTTTTGGCAAACGTTTTACGCCGGATGCCCCTCCTGACGCAACCCTCTGCATTTATCCGGGCTTGGGACCGGCACAGGGAGACACTGCTCCGTGCCCCCCCCCCCCCCCCCCCCCCCCCCCCCCCCAAAGGCAGGCTTGGAGAGACACGGGCCAGTGCCGCCCTGAGGCTGCATTACCCTCTCTTTCTTACATTTATTATAAAAATATGCTTATCTTCCTTTTAGCTCATCACACATGTCTTTATGATTTTCAGTCCATGCCTCAGCCGGCCTGAAGCTCCACTGATGCGCATGTGCGGATGCCTCTATCTAGCGGACATAAAATAAAGACAATCATTCAAATGTGAATGAGTCGGCGTGATGCTCCGGGATGTGTGGAGCTCAGGGAGCTCCACGAGTGAGGGAGTTAAGTTAGGGCGGGGGTGCAAGTAGGCTCTAGGATTCCCCGAGTCGGGGCGAGCGATGGGTTTAGAGGCGTATCGCATTGAAGATAATGGCCGCATATCCTTCTTGGACTTTTCTAAAGCCTTTGACTCGGTCGAACATCCATTTATCATAGCAACGCTCGAACATTTTGGATTTGGTTAAATATTCAGGAATGTGATCCGTGGGCTCTATGAGAATATTCATAGCTGTGTCACCCTGCCAAGCGGCACCACTCCGAGCTTCCATGTTGATGTGGGAATCCCCCAAGGTTGCCCCATCTCACCCTATTTATTTATAATTGCTACCGAAATGCTAGCCGTTTATGTTGAAAAGAGCAACGATATCCAAAAGTTAGACGTGCTGGGGACTGAAATTGTTATTAGCCTGCTGGCAGATGACACAACCTTAGTTTTGAAAAATGAACATCAAGTCCCAATAAGTGCCGAAAACAACCAAAACATTCTCCAAGGCTTCAGGATTGTCATTAAACTTAAAGAAATGCAAACTTCTTGCGCTGCATGACTCGCCACTAAAGGAAATCAGCGATGTTTCCATGAAATCAGAAATAAAATACTTGAGCATTTTCCTATCCAAGGACCAAACGTTAAATCAATCCAGGAACATTGAATCTAAACTGCTTAGAGTCAGATACATGGCTTTCAATGACACCCATTTGCTTTCGATCTCAGTGTCTGCCACCGTACGGAAAAAGCGGGGGGTGGGGGGGCATAAGCGCATTCGTGACTATCACTCCAGGGAATCTCAATTGTGGACAGAAAGCGCGGCAACTCCTTTATTAGGAAATGTTTCACAGGAAACTTATTCCCTGGACGTCAAAAAAAAAAAAAAAGGATATTTTAAATAAATTTGATGAGGAATCGATTGCCACGCTGCGAACTATGTATCTGACTCTACCCATACCCCCAAGGCAAAAGAGACCCACTTCAAAATTATGACTGACATCTACCCATCTAAGGAATTATCGAGGGTACGCTTTAATTTTGAAGATAATATTTGTACATTTTGTGAAGACAACATTGAAACCACTGACCATATATTTTTTCTCCTTCTCATTCCATCGTCACCAGTTTCCTTCTCAAAAGATGATATAACATTCTGTTTACTTATAAGCAACATAACAGATGAACTCTGTGTCAATGTTCTTTTAGGCCTGGCCAAGTTCTTCATTCACAAGAACAGAATGCAAAAATGCTCCCCAAATTTTAATGTCTTCATAAACGATTTTGAAATATAAAAAAAAAAAAAAAAATCCTTAAAACTTATGGAAAAATCCGAAAACAAAAAAATATAGTTACCCATGTCCGAGGTTCCTTTTTTTTTTGGTAAAAAAAAAAAAAAAAAAAACAAAAAAAACAACTTGATTACATGTTACATTCCCCTTGCAATTTTTTTTTTTTTTTTTTCGTTTTAATTTCTTATTTGTCTATCTATTGATTTAATTACTTCCTTTTAATTTCGTTTTTTGTCTCGCACTGTAAATTTCTCACAAACCTGTAACACTATTAACTTCTCATTACATACAGAACAAATGTCCTGATGTCCGTTGCTTCCTCATCCCTGGTTGTTTCATTGACATTCAGTTCTACCTTGCTATGTTTATTTGTACATTTGTATATTTGGGTGTACTATTTATGTTCAATTAAAAACAGTTTGATGTCTGAGATTCCTTGTGAACCGCCAACTTAATTACATGTTATATTCCCCTCACAATTTTTTTTTTTTCGTTTTTAATTTTATTTTTCTATCTATTTATTTAATTATATCCTTCTAATTTTCTTTTTTTGTCTAGCATTAAAAATTTCTCGCAAACCGTTAACACTATTAACTTCTGATTACTTACACCACGAATGCGCTTATGCCCCCCCACCCATCCCGCTTTTTCCGTACGGAGGCAGACACTGAGATCGAAAGCAAATGGGTGTCATTGAAATGCAGTAACAGGGTGATAACAGCCGTGTTCGAAGTGTGTAGGGGCTTATAGGAGAGCAGAAGCACGTCACGCAATTCACCTGAGTTCGGAGGATCGGGAGTACCAGGGCCCATAGCGGAGAAGCGGAAGAGCGGAGTTATGTGTCTCTTCTCAAAGGCGGGGAAGCTGGGGGGCAGCAGGACCCCTTAGACCGGCTAAGGTGAGCCTACTCCGGACAGAGATCACCCGGAGTTATGACTGGAGCTCCCGGACCTCTGGGCACACACATATGTGAATGACTGGATGAGCTAATGTTGGTTTGGTTGTGGATACGTTTCGGCCAATGCTATCAGCACAGCGATGATGAGTTCAGGTGTGTCTGTGTGTGTTTGTGTGTTTGTGTGTGTGTGTGTGTGTGTGTGTGTGTGCGTGTGTTTGTGTGTGTGTGAGAGTTTGTTTTTGTGGGTTGGGGGGGGTTCCCGCGGACACGGAGTACCAGGGCCTGGAGCGGATGAGGTGAGGAGCGGAGGAGAGCAGAAGCCCGGACCGTGATTCGCTTGTGTCCAGCGGTTCGGGAGTTCCAGGGCCCGAAACGGAGGAGCGGAGGAGCGGAGGAGCGGAGGAGCGGAGGAGCGGAGGAGCGGAGGAGCGGAGGACAGCAAAACCCCTTTCTGCAATTCGCCTGAGTCCGGCGGATCGGTAGTACCTGGTTCCGCAGCGGATGAGCGGAGGAGTGGAGGAGATGTTTCTCTTCTCAGAGGCGGCGAGGGGGGGGGGGCAGGACCCCTTACCCTTATCCCCCCCGGACGTTTGAGTGGAGCTCCCGGACCTCCGGGCACGCACATGCGAATGACTGGATCACAGGGAGTGCCAGGGCCTGGAGCGGATGAGCAGAGGAGAGGCGGAGGGCAGAAGCCCGGCCCTGTTCAAGAGTTCCAGGGTCCAAAGCGGGGGAGCGAAGAAGCGGAGGAGGGGAGGAGAGCAGAAGAGCAAAAAACTGGCCCGGAATTCACCGAAGTCCCGCGGATCGGGAGTTCCAGGGCCCGGAGCGGAAGAGCGGAGGAGCGGAGGAGAGGAGGAGCGGAGCAAAGCTAAGCCCGTCTTAACAACAAGGAAATTACAGATGAGGCTATAATTTCTAATGAAAACTTTAAATTCTATAGCCACGTATACACTTCGACATTGTCAAAAAGCGATTGTGACTCCTTTCCATTAAATATTCCTCAATATATCCCAAAAATAAACAACAAACAATATATGATTGTTTATATATGTTTATATATAAACAACAAAAAATATACAGTTTGATGTCTGAGATTCCTTGTGAATCGCCAACTTAATTACATGTCGTATTCCCCTTGCATTTTTTTTTTTTGGTTTTAATTTCATTTGTCTATCTATTTATCTAATTATTTCCTTTTAATTTCGTTTTTTGTCTAGCACTGTAAATTTCTCACAAACCTGTAACACTATTAACTTCTCATTACATACAGAACAAATGTCCTCATGTCCGTTGCTTCCTCATGCCTGGTTGTTTCATTGACATTCAGTTCTACCTTGCTATGTTTATTTGTACATTTGTATATTTGGGTGTACTATTTATGTTCAATTAAAAACAGTTTGATGTCTGAGATTCCCTGTGAACCGCCAACTTAATTACATGTTATATTCCCCTCACAATTTTTTTTTTTTCGTTTTTAATTTTATTTTTCTATCTATTTATTTAATTATATCCTTTTAATTTTTTTTTTTTGTCTAGCATTAAAAATTTCTCGCAAACCGTTAACACTATTAACTTCTGATTACTTACAGCACGAATGCGCTTATGCCCCCCCACCCCCCACCCCCCGCTTTTCCGTACGGTGGCAGACACTGAGATCGAAAGCAAATGGGTGTCATTGAAATGCAGTAACAGGGTGATAACAGCCGTGTTCGAAATGTGTAGGGGCTTATAGGAGAGCAGAAGCACGTCACGCAATTCACCTGAGTTCGGAGGATCGGGAGTACCAGGGCCCATAGCGGAGAAGCGGAAGAGCGGAGTTATGTGTCTCTTCTCAAAGGCCGGGAAGCTGGGGGGCAGCAGGACCCCTTAGAGCGGCTAATGTGAGCCTTCTCCGGACATAGATCACCCGGACTTATGACTGGAGCTCCCGGACCTCTGGGCACACACATATGTGAATGAGTGGATGAGCTAATGTTGGTTTGGTTGTGGAAACGTTTCGGCCAATGCTATTAGCACAGCTATGATGAGTTCAGGTGTGTCTGTGTGTGTTTGTGTGTTTGTGTGTGTGTATGCGTGTGTATGTGTGTGTGTGTGTGTGTGTGTGTGTGTGTGCGTGTGTTTGTGTGTGTGTGAGAGTTTGTTTTTGTGGGTTGGGGGGGGTTCCCGCGGACACGGAGTACCAGGGCCTGGAGCGGATGAGGTGAGGAGCGGAGGAGAGCAGAAGCCCGGACCGTGATTCGCTTGTGTCCAGCGGTTCGGGAGTTCCAGGGCCCGAAACGGAGGAGCGGAGGAGCGGAGGACGGCAAAACCCCTTTCTGCAATTTGCCTGAGTCCGGCGGATCGGTAATACCTGGTTCCGCAGCGGAGGAGCGGAGGAGTGGAGGAGATGTTTCTCTTCTCAGAGGCGGCGAGGGGTGGGGACAGGACCCCTTACCCTTACCCCCCCCGGACGTTTGAGTGGAGCTCCCGGACCTCCGGGCACGCACATGCGAATGACTGGATCACAGGGAGTGCCAGGGCCTGGAGCGGATGAGCAGAGGAGAGGCGGAGGGCAGAAGCCCGGCCCTGTTCAAGAGTTCCAGGGTCCAAAGCGGGGGAGCGAAGAAGCGGAGGAGGGGAGGAGAGCAGAAGAGCAAAAAACTGGCCCGGCATTCACCGAAGTCCCGCGGATCGGGAGTTCCAGGGCCCGGAGCGGAAGAGCGGAGGAGCGGAGGAGAGGAGGAGCGGAGCAAAGCGGAAGCCCGTCTTAACAACAAGGAAATTACAGATGAGGCTATAATTTCTAATGAAAACTTTAAATTCTATAGCCACGTATACACTTCGACATTGTCAAAAAGCGATTGTGACTCCTTTCCATTAAATATTCCTCAATATATCCCAAAAATAAACAACAAACAATATATGATTGTTTATATATGTTTATATATAAACAACAAAAAATATACAGTTTGATGTCTGAGATTCCTTGTGAATCGCCAACTTAATTACATGTCGTATTCCCCTTGCATTTTTTTTTTTTGGTTTTAATTTCATTTGTCTATCTATTTATCTAATTATTTCCTTTTAATTTCGTTTTTTGTCTAGCACTGTAAATTTCTCACAAACCTGTAACACTATTAACTTCTCATTACATACAGAACAAATGTCCTCATGTCCGTTGCTTCCTCATGCCTGGTTGTTTCATTGACATTCAGTTCTACCTTGCTATGTTTATTTGTACATTTGTATATTTGGGTGTACTATTTATGTTCAATTAAAAACAGTTTGATGTCTGAGATTCCCTGTGAACCGCCAACTTAATTACATGTTATATTCCCCTCACAATTTTTTTTTTTTCGTTTTTAATTTTATTTTTCTATCTATTTATTTAATTATATCCTTTTAATTTTCTTTTTTTGTCTAGCATTAAAAATTTCTCGCAAACCGTTAACACTATTAACTTCTGATTACTTACAGCACGAATGCGCTTATGCCCCCCCACCCCCCACCCCCCCGCTTTTCCGTACGGTGGCAGACACTGAGATCGAAAGCAAATGGGTGTCATTGAAATGCAGTAACAGGGTGATAACAGCCGTGTTCGAAGTGTGTAGGGGCTTATAGGAGAGCAGAAGCACGTCACGCAATTCACCTGAGTTCGGAGGATCGGGAGTACCAGGGCCCATAGCGGAGAAGCGGAAGAGCGGAGTTATGTGTCTCTTCTCAAAGGCCGGGAAGCTGGGGGGCAGCAGGACCCCTTAGAGCGGCTAATGTGAGCCTTCTCCGGACATAGATCACCCGGACTTATGACTGGAGCTCCCGGACCTCCGGGCACACACATATGTGAATGAGTGGATGAGCTAATGTTGGTTTGGTTGTGGAAACGTTTCGGCCAATGCTATTAGCACAGCTATGATGAGTTCAGGTGTGTCTGTGTGTGTTTGTGTGTTTGTGTGTGTGTATGCGTGTGTATGTGTGTGTGTGTGTGTGTGTGTGTGTGTGCGTGTGTTTGTGTGTGTGTGAGAGTTTGTTTTTGTGGGTTGGGGGGGGTTCCCGCGGACACGGAGTACCAGGGCCTGGAGCGGATGAGGTGAGGAGCGGAGGAGAGCAGAAGCCCGGACCGTGATTCGCTTGTGTCCAGCGGTTCGGGAGTTCCAGGGCCCGAAACGGAGGAGCGGAGGAGCGGAGGACGGCAAAACCCCTTTCTGCAATTCGCCTGAGTCCGGCGGATCGGTAATACCTGGTTCCGCAGCGGAGGAGCGGAGGAGTGGAGGAGATGTTTCTCTTCTCAGAGGCGGCGAGGGGGGGGGACAGGACCCCTTACCCTTACCCCCCCCGGACGTTTGAGTGGAGCTCCCGGACCTCCGGGCACGCACATGCGAATGACTGGATCACAGGGAGTGCCAGGGCCTGGAGCGGATGAGCAGAGGAGAGGCGGAGGGCAGAAGCCCGGCCCTGTTCAAGAGTTCCAGGGTCCAAAGCGGGGGAGCGAAGAAGCGGAGGAGGGGAGGAGAGCAGAAGAGCAAAAAACTGGCCCGGAATTCACCGAAGTCCCGCGGATCGGGAGTTCCAGGGCCCGGAGCGGAAGAGCGGAGGAGAGGAGGAGCGGAGCAAAGCGGAAGCCCGTCTTAACAACAAGGAAATTACAGATGAGGCTATCATTTCCAATGAAAACTTTAAATTCTATAGCCACCTATACACTTCGACATTGTCAAAAAGCGATTGTGACTCCTTTCCATTAAATATTCCTCAATATATCCCAAAAATAAACAACAAACAATATATGTTTGTTTATATATGTTTATATATAAACAACAAAAAATATACAGTTTGATGTCTGAGATTCCTTGTGAATCGCCAACTTAATTACATGTTGTATTCCC
>NW_028234000.1:840000-850000 GCF_037954325.1 Fistularia commersonii
GTCACCGATCTCTTTCAGGTTACCTCGTCTATACAAGATGTAGTCTACCTGCGTGCTCCTACCTCCGCTCTTATAAGTTACCCTATGTTCCTGTTTTTTCTGGAAAAAGGTATTCACTACACCCATTTCCATCCCTTTTGCAAAATCTACCACCATCTGTCCCTCTGCATTCCTATCCTGGATACCATATCTGCCCATCACTTCTTCATCCCCTCTATTGCCTTCACCAACATGTCCATTGAAGTCTGCACCAATTACCACTCTCTCATTTCTGGGAATATTCTGCATCACTTCATCCAACTCATTCCAGAACTTCTCCTTCTCTTCAGGTTCACATCCCACCTGTGGCGCATAGCCACTAACAACACTGAGCATCACACCTTCAATTTCCAATTTCAGACTCATAAGTCTATCTGACATTCTTTTCACCTCTAGGACGTTCCTTACAAACTCCTCCTTCAAGATGACTCCTACTCCATTTCTCTTCTTGTCAGCACCATAATAGTATAACTTAAAGCCTGCTCCTAAGCTTCTAGCCTTACTACCCTTCCACCTGGTCTCCTGGACACACAGTATATCCAGCTTCCTTCTCTGCATCGTGTCCATCAACTCTCTACCTTTTCCTGTCATAGTCCCAATATTCAAAGTCCCTACTCTCAGTCCCAGGCTCTTTCCTTTCCTCCTCTCTCTCTGCTTCCGAACACGCACTCCTCCTCTTCTTCTTCTTCTTGTTCTTCGACCCACAGTAGCCCGATTTCCATTAGTACCCTGTAGGTCATCAGTACCAATGGCGGTCGTTGTTAACCCGGTCCGCGACCCATCCGGTATGGTATAGTTATGGTTGACTCGCATGTTTGGTTTTGGCAAACGTTTTACGCCGGATGCCCCTCCTGACGCAACCCTCTGCATTTATCCGGGCTTGGGACCGGCACAGGGAGACACTGCTCCGTGCCCCCCCCCCCCCCCCCCCCCCCCCCAAAGGCAGGCTTGGAGAGACACGGGCCAGTGCCGCCCTGAGGCTGCATTACCCTCTCTTTCTTACATTTATTATAAAAATATGCTTATCTTCCTTTTAGCTCATCACACATGTCTTTATGATTTTCAGTCCATGCCTCAGCCGGCCTGAAGCTCCACTGATGCGCATGTGCGGATGCCTCTATCTAGCGGACATAAAATAAAGACAATCATTCAAATGTGAATGAGTCGGCGTGATGCTCCGGGATGTGTGGAGCTCAGGGAGCTCCACGAGTGAGGGAGTTAAGTTAGGGCGGGGGTGCAAGTAGGCTCTAGGATTCCCCGAGTCGGGGCGAGCGATGGGTTTAGAGGCGTATCGCATTGAAGATAATGGCCGCATATCCTTCTTGGACTTTTCTAAAGCCTTTGACTCGGTCGAACATCCATTTATCATAGCAACGCTCGAACATTTTGGATTTGGTTAAATATTCAGGAATGTGATCCGTGGGCTCTATGAGAATATTCATAGCTGTGTCACCCTGCCAAGCGGCACCACTCCGAGCTTCCATGTTGATGTGGGAATCCCCCAAGGTTGCCCCATCTCACCCTATTTATTTATAATTGCTACCGAAATGCTAGCCGTTTATGTTGAAAAGAGCAACGATATCCAAAAGTTAGACGTGCTGGGGACTGAAATTGTTATTAGCCTGCTGGCAGATGACACAACCTTAGTTTTGAAAAATGAACATCAAGTCCCAATAAGTGCCGAAAACAACCAAAACATTCTCCAAGGCTTCAGGATTGTCATTAAACTTAAAGAAATGCAAACTTCTTGCGCTGCATGACTCGCCACTAAAGGAAATCAGCGATGTTTCCATGAAATCAGAAATAAAATACTTGAGCATTTTCCTATCCAAGGACCAAACGTTAAATCAATCCAGGAACATTGAATCTAAACTGAATCAAAGTAAAGCTTAATTCTAATATATGGCTCCAGAGAGATTTATCAATATTAGGCCGGATATATTTGACTAAAATGGATGTGTTTATCCAGATGTATATACCCAGCGTATTCCAATGCTGCTCCAAATCAACTCGTAAAATCTGTTAACCAAATCAATTTCAACTTTATCTGGAGGAACAGACCACACCATCTAAGAAAAATCACATATGGTGAAAGAAACAAGTGAAGGAGGGCTGAAAGTGATAGAGTCGGACTGCTTGAATGGGACATTGAAGGTGAACTGGTTGAAATCCTGGATCAAACCTCATCGTTCTTTCTGGTATTGTACTCCAAACTACTTATTCAACAAAGTCGGCGGCCTGAGTCTTCTGCTTATCTCTGACTTGGATATCAACAAGATTCCTGTCAAATGTTCAGAGTTCCATAAACAAATATTATTATACTGGAAAATGATATACGTACACAATTTCTCACCACACAGTATAATAGTTTGGAACAATCGATATGTACTGCATGGCAACAAACCTCTGTTTTACAAGGAATGCTTTGAGAAAGGTATATGGTCGATAATTGACTTGATGGATGACACTGGCAGTCCTCTGGACAATGAGCAGTTCTGTACTACACACAGATTCAAGCCTCCCATATTAGAGTTGCTAAAGTTACGAAACGCACTGCCTCGACAATTTGTATTCCTGACCAAAAATATAATGACGCACCGAACCGTACAACCACAGTTACCCCGACTATCACTCCAGGGAATCTCAATTGTGGACAAAAAGCGCGGCAACTCCTTTATTAGGAAATGTTTCACAGGAAACTTATTCCCTGGACGTCAAAAAAAAAAAAAAGGATATTTTAAATAAATTTGATGAGGAATCGATTGCCACGCTGCGAACCATGTATCTGACTCTACCCATACCCCCAAGGCAAAAGAGACCCACTTCAAAATTATGACTGACATCTACCCATCTAAGGAATTATCGAGGGTACGCTTTAATTTTGAAGATAATATTTGTACATTTTGTGAAGACAACATTGAAACCACTGACCATATATTTTTTCTCCTTCTCATTCCATCGTCACCAGTTTCCTTCTCAAAAGATGATATAACATTCTGTTTACTTATAAGCAACATAACAGATGAACTCTGTGTCAATGTTCTTTTAGGCCTGGCCAAGTTCTTCATTCACAAGAACAGAATGCAAAAATGCTCCCCAAATTTTAATGTCTTCATAAACGATTTTGAAATATAAAAAAAAAAAAAAAAAATCCTTAAAACTTATGGAAAAATCCGAAAACAAAAAAATATAGTTACCCATGTCCGAGGTTCCTTTTTTTTTTGGTAAAAAAAAAAAAAAAAAAAACAAAAAAAACAACTTGATTACATGTTACATTCCCCTTGCAATTTTTTTTTTTTTTTTCGTTTTAATTTCTTATTTGTCTATCTATTGATTTAATTACTTCCTTTTAATTTCTTTTTTTGTCTCGCACTGTAAATTTCTCACAAACCTGTAACACTATTAACTTCTCATTACATACAGAACAAATGTCCTGATGTCCGTTGCTTCCTCATCCCTGGTTGTTTCATTGACATTCAGTTCTACCTTGCTATGTTTATTTGTACATTTGTATATTTGGGTGTACTATTTATGTTCAATTAAAAACAGTTTGATGTCTGAGATTCCTTGTGAACCGCCAACTTAATTACATGTTATATTCCCCTCACAATTTTTTTTTTTCGTTTTTAATTTTATTTTTCTATCTATTTATTTAATTATATCCTTCTAATTTTCTTTTTTTGTCTAGCATTAAAAATTTCTCGCAAACCGTTAACACTATTAACTTCTGATTACTTACACCACGAATGCGCTTATGCCCCCCCACCCATCCCGCTTTTTCCGTACGGAGGCAGACACTGAGATCGAAAGCAAATGGGTGTCATTGAAATGCAGTAACAGGGTGATAACAGCCGTGTTCGAAGTGTGTAGGGGCTTATAGGAGAGCAGAAGCACGTCACGCAATTCACCTGAGTTCGGAGGATCGGGAGTACCAGGGCCCATAGCGGAGAAGCGGAAGAGCGGAGTTATGTGTCTCTTCTCAAAGGCGGGGAAACTGGGGGGCAGCAGGACCCCTTAGACCGGCTAATGTGAGTCTTCTCCGGACATAGATCACCCGGACTTATGACTGGAGCTCCCGGACCTCTGGGCACACACATATGTGAATGAGTGGATGAGCTAATGTTGGTTTGGTTGTGGATACGTTTCGGCCAATGCTATCAGCACAGCTATGATTATCCCCAGAACGTTGAGAACGAGCTCCTGGAACTCCAGACATGCGTATATAAAAGAGTGGAATTAAGGTGTGTGTGTGTGTGTGTGTGTGTGTGTGTGTGTGTGTGTGTGTGTGTGTGTATACGTGTGGGACAGAAGTAATGTTGGGGACAGAAATTGTTATTAGCCTGCTGGCAGATGACACAACCTTAGTTTTGAAAAATGAACATCAAGTCCCAATAAGTGCTGAAAAAAACCAAAACATTCTCCAAGGCTTCAGGATTGTCATTAAACTTAAAGAAATGCAAACTTCTTGCGCTGCATGACTCGCCACTAAAGGAAATCAGCGATGTTTCTATGAAATCAGAAATAAAATACTTGAGCATTTTCCTATCCAAGGACCAAACGTTAAATCAATCCAGGAACATTGAATCTAAACTGAATCAAAGTAAAGCTTAATTCTAATATATGGCTCCAGAGAGATTTATCAATATTAGGCCGGATATATTTGACTAAAATGGATGTGTTTATCCAGATGTATATACCCAGCGTATTCCAATGCTGCTCCAAATCAACTCGTAAAATCTGTTAACCAAATCAATTTCAACTTTATCTGGAGGAACAGACCACACCATCTAAGAAAAATCACATATGGTGAAAGAAACAAGTGAAGGAGGGCTGAAAGTGATAGAGTTGGACTGCTTGAATGGGACATTGAAGGTGAACTGGTTGAAATCCTGGATCAAACCTCATCGTTCTTTCTGGTATTGTACTCCAAACTACTTATTCAACAAAGTCGGCGGCCTGAGTCTTCTGCTTATCTCTGACTTGGATATCAACAAGATTCCTGTCAAATGTTCAGAGTTCCATAAACAAATATTATTATACTGGAAAATGATATACGTACACAATTTCTCACCACACAGTATAATAGTTTGGAACAATCGATATGTACTGCATGGCAACAAACCTCTGTTTTACAAGGAATGCTTTGAGAAAGGTATATGGTCAATAATTGACTTGATGGATGACACTGGCAGTCCTCTGGACAATGAGCAGTTCTGTACTACACACAGATTCAAGCCTCCCATATTAGAGTTGCTAAAGTTACGAAACGCACTGCCTCGACAATTTGTATTCCTGACCAAAAATATAATGACGCACCGAACCGTACAACCACAGTTACCCCGACTATCACTCCAGGGAATCTCAATTGTGGACAGAAAGCGCAGCAACTCCTTTATTAGGAAATGTTTCACAGGAAACTTATTCCCTGGACGTCAAAAAAAAAAAAAAGGATATTTTAAATAAATTTGATGAGGAATCGATTGCCACGCTGCGAACTATGTATCTGACTCTACCCATACCCCCAAGGCAAAAGAGACCCACTTCAAAATTATGACTGACATCTACCCATCTAAGGAATTATCGAGGGTACGCTTTAATTTTGAAGATAATATTTGTACATTTTGTGAAGACAACATTGAAACCACTGACCATATATTTTTTCTCCTTCTCATTCCATCGTCACCAGTTTCCTTCTCAAAAGATGATATAACATTCTGTTTACTTATAAGCAACATAACAGATGAACTCTGTGTCAATGTTCTTTTAGGCCTGGCCAAGTTCTTCATTCACAAGAACAGAATGCAAAAATGCTCCCCAAATTTTAATGTCTTCATAAACGATTTTGAAATATAAAAAAAAAAAAAAAAATCCTTAAAACTTATGGAAAAATCCGAAAACAAAAAAATATAGTTACCCATGTCCGAGGTTCCTTTTTTTTTTGGTAAAAAAAAAAAAACAAACAAAAAAAACAACTTGATTACATGTTACATTCCCCTTGCAATTTTTTTTTTTTTTTTTTGTTTTAATTTCTTATTTGTCTATCTATTGATTTAATTACTTCCTTTTAATTTCTTTTTTTGTCTCGCACTGTAAATTTCTCACAAACCTGTAACACTATTAACTTCTCATTACATACAGAACAAATGTCCTGATGTCCGTTGCTTCCTCATCCCTGGTTGTTTCATTGACATTCAGTTCTACCTTGCTATGTTTATTTGTACATTTGTATATTTGGGTGTACTATTTATGTTCAATTAAAAACAGTTTGATGTCTGAGATTCCTTGTGAACCGCCAACTTAATTACATGTTATATTCCCCTCACAATTTTTTTTTTTCGTTTTTAATTTTATTTTTCTATCTATTTATTTAATTATATCCTTCTAATTTTCTTTTTTTGTCTAGCATTAAAAATTTCTCGCAAACCGTTAACACTATTAACTTCTGATTACTTACAGCACGAATGCGCTTATGCCCCCCCACCCATCCCGCTTTTTCCGTACGGAGGCAGACACTGAGATCGAAAGCAAATGGGTGTCATTGAAATGCAGTAACAGGGTGATAACAGCCGTGTTCGAAGTGTGTAGGGGCTTATAGGAGAGCAGAAGCACGTCACGCAATTCACCTGAGTTCGGAGGATCGGGAGTACCAGGGCCCATAGCGGAGAAGCGGAAGAGCGGAGTTATGTGTCTCTTCTCAAAGGCGGGGAAGCTGGGGGGCAGCAGGACCCCTTAGACCGGCTAAGGTGAGCCTACTCCGGACAGAGATCACCCGGAGTTATGACTGGAGCTCCCGGACCTCTGGGCACACACATATGTGAATGACTGGATGAGCTAATGTTGGTTTGGTTGTGGATACGTTTCGGCCAATGCTATCAGCACAGCGATGATGAGTTCAGGTGTGTCTGTGTGTGTTTGTGTGTTTGTGTGTGTGTGTGTGTGTGTGTGTGTGTGTGCGTGTGTTTGTGTGTGTGTGAGAGTTTGTTTTTGTGGGTTGGGGGGGGTTCCCGCGGACACGGAGTACCAGGGCCTGGAGCGGATGAGGTGAGGAGCGGAGGAGAGCAGAAGCCCGGACCGTGATTCGCTTGTGTCCAGCGGTTCGGGAGTTCCAGGGCCCGAAACGGAGGAGCGGAGGAGCAGAGGAGCGGAGGAGCGGAGGAGCGGAGGAGCGGAGGAGCGGAGGAGCGGAGGACAGCAAAACCCCTTTCTGCAATTCGCCTGAGTCCGGCGGATCGGTAGTACCTGGTTCCGCAGCGGATGAGCGGAGGAGTGGAGGAGATGTTTCTCTTCTCAGAGGCGGCGAGGGGGGGGGGGCAGGACCCCTTACCCTTATCCCCCCCGGACGTTTGAGTGGAGCTCCCGGACCTCCGGGCACGCACATGCGAATGACTGGATCACAGGGAGTGCCAGGGCCTGGAGCGGATGAGCAGAGGAGAGGCGGAGGGCAGAAGCCCGGCCCTGTTCAAGAGTTCCAGGGTCCAAAGCGGGGGAGCGAAGAAGCGGAGGAGGGGAGGAGAGCAGAAGAGCAAAAAACTGGCCCGGAATTCACCGAAGTCCCGCGGATCGGGAGTTCCAGGGCCCGGAGCGGAAGAGCGGAGGAGCGGAGGAGAGGAGGAGCGGAGCAAAGCTAAGCCCGTCTTAACAACAAGGAAATTACAGATGAGGCTATAATTTCTAATGAAAACTTTAAATTCTATAGCCACGTATACACTTCGACATTGTCAAAAAGCGATTGTGACTCCTTTCCATTAAATATTCCTCAATATATCCCAAAAATAAACAACAAACAATATATGATTGTTTATATATGTTTATATATAAACAACAAAAAATATACAGTTTGATGTCTGAGATTCCTTGTGAATCGCCAACTTAATTACATGTCGTATTCCCCTTGCATTTTTTTTTTTTGGTTTTAATTTCATTTGTCTATCTATTTATCTAATTATTTCCTTTTAATTTCGTTTTTTGTCTAGCACTGTAAATTTCTCACAAACCTGTAACACTATTAACTTCTCATTACATACAGAACAAATGTCCTCATGTCCGTTGCTTCCTCATGCCTGGTTGTTTCATTGACATTCAGTTCTACCTTGCTATGTTTATTTGTACATTTGTATATTTGGGTGTACTATTTATGTTCAATTAAAAACAGTTTGATGTCTGAGATTCCTTGTGAACCGCCAACTTAATTACATGTTATATTCCCCTCACAATTTTTTTTTTTCGTTTTTAATTTTATTTTTCTATCTATTTATTTAATTATATCCTTTTAATTTTCTTTTTTTGTCTAGCATTAAAAATTTCTCGCAAACCGTTAACACTATTAACTTCTGATTACTTACAGCACGAATGCGCTTATGCCCCCCCACCCCCCACCCCCCGCTTTTTGCGTACGGTGGCAGACACTGAGATCGAAAGCAAATGGGTGTCATTGAAATGCAGTAACAGGGTGATAACAGCCGTGTTCGAAGTGTGTAGGGGCTTATAGGAGAGCAGAAGCACGTCACGCAATTCACCTGAGTTCGGAGGATCGGGAGTACCAGGGCCCATAGCGGAGAAGCGGAAGAGCGGAGTTATGTGTCTCTTCTCAAAGGCCGGGAAGCTGGGGGGCAGCAGGACCCCTTAGAGCGGCTAATGTGAGCCTTCTCCGGACATAGATCACCCGGACTTATGACTGGAGCTCCCGGACCTCTGGGCACACACATATGTGAATGAGTGGATGAGCTAATGTTGGTTTGGTTGTGGAAACGTTTCGGCCAATGCTATTAGCACAGCTATGATGAGTTCAGGTGTGTCTGTGTGTGTTTGTGTGTTTGTGTGTGTGTATGCGTGTGTATGTGTGTGTGTGTGTGTGTGTGTGTGTGTGCGTGTGTTTGTGTGTGTGTGAGAGTTTGTTTTTGTGGGTTGGGGGGGGTTCCCGCGGACACGGAGTACCAGGGCCTGGAGCGGATGAGGTGAGGAGCGGAGGAGAGCAGAAGCCCGGACCGTGATTCGCTTGTGTCCAGCGGTTCGGGAGTTCCAGGGCCCGAAACGGAGGAGCGGAGGAGCGGAGGACGGCAAAACCCCTTTCTGCAATTCGCCTGAGTCCGGCGGATCGGTAATACCTGGTTCCGCAGCGGAGGAGCGGAGGAGTGGAGGAGATGTTTCTCTTCTCAGAGGCGGCGAGGGGGGGGGACAGGACCCCTTACCCTTACCCCCCCCGGACGTTTGAGTGGAGCTCCCGGACCTCCGGGCACGCACATGCGAATGACTGGATCACAGGGAGTGCCAGGGCCTGGAGCGGATGAGCAGAGGAGAGGCGGAGGGCAGAAGCCCGGCCCTGTTCAAGAGTTCCAGGGTCCAAAGCGGGGGAGCGAAGAAGCGGAGGAGGGGAGGAGAGCAGAAGAGCAAAAAACTGGCCCGGAATTCACCGAAGTCCCGCGGATCGGGAGTTCCAGGGCCCGGAGCGGAAGAGCGGAGGAGAGGAGGAGCGGAGCAAAGCGGAAGCCCGTCTTAACAACAAGGAAATTACAGATGAGGCTATCATTTCCAATGAAAACTTTAAATTCTATAGCCACGTATACACTTCGACATTGTCAAAAAGCGATTGTGACTCCTTTCCATTAAATATTCCTCAATATATCCCAAAAATAAACAACAAACAATATATGTTTGTTTATATATGTTTATATATAAACAACAAAAAATATACAGTTTGATGTCTGAGATTCCTTGTGAATCGCCAACTTAATTACATGTCGTATTCCCCTTGCATTTTTTTTTTTCGGTTTTAATTTCATTGGTCTATCTATTTATTTAATTATTTCCTTTTAATTACTTTTTTTGTCTAGCACTGTAAATTTCTCACAAACCGTTAACACTATTAACTTCTGATTACATACAGAACGAATGTCCTTATGCCCTTTTCTTCTTCATGCCTGGTTGTTTCATTGACATTCAGTTCTACCTTGCCATGTTTATT
>NW_028234000.1:860000-872500 GCF_037954325.1 Fistularia commersonii
CCCCCCCCCCCAAAGGCAGGCTTGGAGAGACACGGGCCAGTGCCGCCCTGAGGCTGCATTACCCTCTCTTTCTTACATTTATTATAAAAATATGCTTATCTTCCTTTTAGCTCATCACACATGTCTTTATGATTTTCAGTCCATGCCTCAGCCGGCCTGAAGCTCCACTGATGCGCATGTGCGGATGCCTCTATCTAGCGGACATAAAATAAAGACAATCATTCAAATGTGAATGAGTCGGCGTGATGCTCCGGGATGTGTGGAGCTCAGGGAGCTCCACGAGTGAGGGAGTTAAGTTAGGGCGGGGGTGCAAGTAGGCTCTAGGATTCCCCGAGTCGGGGCGAGCGATGGGTTTAGAGGCGTATCGCATTGAAGATAATGGCCGCATATCCTTCTTGGACTTTTCTAAAGCCTTTGACTCGGTCGAACATCCATTTATCATAGCAACGCTCGAACATTTTGGATTTGGTTAAATATTCAGGAATGTGATCCGTGGGCTCTATGAGAATATTCATAGCTGTGTCACCCTGCCAAGCGGCACCACTCCGAGCTTCCATGTTGATGTGGGAATCCCCCAAGGTTGCCCCATCTCACCCTATTTATTTATAATTGCTACCGAAATGCTAGCCGTTTATGTTGAAAAGAGCAACGATATCCAAAAGTTAGACGTGCTGGGGACTGAAATTGTTATTAGCCTGCTGGCAGATGACACAACCTTAGTTTTGAAAAATGAACATCAAGTCCCAATAAGTGCCGAAAACAACCAAAACATTCTCCAAGGCTTCAGGATTGTCATTAAACTTAAAGAAATGCAAACTTCTTGCGCTGCATGACTCGCCACTAAAGGAAATCAGCGATGTTTCCATGAAATCAGAAATAAAATACTTGAGCATTTTCCTATCCAAGGACCAAACGTTAAATCAATCCAGGAACATTGAATCTAAACTGAATCAAAGTAAAGCTTAATTCTAATATATGGCTCCAGAGAGATTTATCAATATTAGGCCGGATATATTTGACTAAAATGGATGTGTTTATCCAGATGTATATACCCAGCGTATTCCAATGCTGCTCCAAATCAACTCGTAAAATCTGTTAACCAAATCAATTTCAACTTTATCTGGAGGAACAGACCACACCATCTAAGAAAAATCACATATGGTGAAAGAAACAAGTGAAGGAGGGCTGAAAGTGATAGAGTCGGACTGCTTGAATGGGACATTGAAGGTGAACTGGTTGAAATCCTGGATCAAACCTCATCGTTCTTTCTGGTATTGTACTCCAAACTACTTATTCAACAAAGTCGGCGGCCTGAGTCTTCTGCTTATCTCTGACTTGGATATCAACAAGATTCCTGTCAAATGTTCAGAGTTCCATAAACAAATATTATTATACTGGAAAATGATATACGTACACAATTTCTCACCACACAGTATAATAGTTTGGAACAATCGATATGTACTGCATGGCAACAAACCTCTGTTTTACAAGGAATGCTTTGAGAAAGGTATATGGTCGATAATTGACTTGATGGATGACACTGGCAGTCCTCTGGACAATGAGCAGTTCTGTACTACACACAGATTCAAGCCTCCCATATTAGAGTTGCTAAAGTTACGAAACGCACTGCCTCGACAATTTGTATTCCTGACCAAAAATATAATGACGCACCGAACCGTACAACCACAGTTACCCCGACTATCACTCCAGGGAATCTCAATTGTGGACAGAAAGCGCGGCAACTCCTTTATTAGGAAATGTTTCACAGGAAACTTATTCCCTGGACGTCAAAAAAAAAAAAAAGGATATTTTAAATAAATTTGATGAGGAATCGATTGCCACGCTGCGAACCATGTATCTGACTCTACCCATACCCCCAAGGCAAAAGAGACCCACTTCAAAATTATGACTGACATCTACCCATCTAAGGAATTATCGAGGGTACGCTTTAATTTTGAAGATAATATTTGTACATTTTGTGAAGACAACATTGAAACCACTGACCATATATTTTTTCTCCTTCTCATTCCATCGTCACCAGTTTCCTTCTCAAAAGATGATATAACATTCTGTTTACTTATAAGCAACATAACAGATGAACTCTGTGTCAATGTTCTTTTAGGCCTGGCCAAGTTCTTCATTCACAAGAACAGAATGCAAAAATGCTCCCCAAATTTTAATGTCTTCATAAACGATTTTGAAATATAAAAAAAAAAAAAAAAAAATCCTTAAAACTTATGGAAAAATCCAAAAACTAAAAAATATAGTTACCCATGTCCGAGGTTCCTTTTTTTTTTGGTAAAAAAAAAAAAAACAAAAAAAAAAAAACAACTTGATTACATGTTACATTCCCCTTGCAATTTTTTTTTTTTTTTTTCGTTTTAATTTCTTATTTGTCTATCTATTGATTTAATTACTTCCTTTTAATTTCTTTTTTTGTCTCGCACTGTAAATTTCTCACAAACCTGTAACACTATTAACTTCTCATTACATACAGAACAAATGTCCTGATGTCCGTTGCTTCCTCATCCCTGGTTGTTTCATTGACATTCAGTTCTACCTTGCTATGTTTATTTGTACATTTGTATATTTGGGTGTACTATTTATGTTCAATTAAAAACAGTTTGATGTCTGAGATTCCTTGTGAACCGCCAACTTAATTACATGTTATATTCCCCTCACAATTTTTTTTTTTCGTTTTTAATTTTATTTTTCTATCTATTTATTTAATTATATCCTTCTAATTTTCTTTTTTTGTCTAGCATTAAAAATTTCTCGCAAACCGTTAACACTATTAACTTCTGATTACTTACACCACGAATGCGCTTATGCCCCCCCACCCATCCCGCTTTTTCCGTACGGAGGCAGACACTGAGATCGAAAGCAAATGGGTGTCATTGAAATGCAGTAACAGGGTGATAACAGCCGTGTTCGAAGTGTGTAGGGGCTTATAGGAGAGCAGAAGCACGTCACGCAATTCACCTGAGTTCGGAGGATCGGGAGTACCAGGGCCCATAGCGGAGAAGCGGAAGAGCGGAGTTATGTGTCTCTTCTCAAAGGCGGGGAAACTGGGGGGCAGCAGGACCCCTTAGACCGGCTAATGTGAGTCTTCTCCGGACATAGATCACCCGGACTTATGACTGGAGCTCCCGGACCTCTGGGCACACACATATGTGAATGAGTGGATGAGCTAATGTTGGTTTGGTTGTGGATACGTTTCGGCCAATGCTATCAGCACAGCTATGATTATCCCCAGAACGTTGAGAACGAGCTCCCGGAACTCCAGACATGCGTATATAAAAGAGTGGAATTAAGGTGTGTGTGTGTGTGTGTGTGTGTGTGTGTGTGTGTGTGTGTGTGTGTGTATACGTGTGGGACAGAAGTAATGTTGGGGACAGAAATTGTTATTAGCCTGCTGGCAGATGACACAACCTTAGTTTTGAAAAATGAACATCAAGTCCCAATAAGTGCTGAAAACAACCAAAACATTCTCCAAGGCTTCAGGATTGTCATTAAACTTAAAGAAATGCAAACTTCTTGCGCTGCATGACTCGCCACTAAAGGAAATCAGCGATGTTTCCATGAAATCAGAAATAAAATACTTGAGCATTTTCCTATCCAAGGACCAAACGTTAAATCAATCCAGGAACATTGAATCTAAACTGAATCAAAGTAAAGCTTAATTCTAATATATGGCTCCAGAGAGATTTATCAATATTAGGCCGGATATATTTGACTAAAATGGATGTGTTTATCCAGATGTATATACCCAGCGTATTCCAATGCTGCTCCAAATCAACTCGTAAAATCTGTTAACCAAATCAATTTCAACTTTATCTGGAGGAACAGACCACACCATCTAAGAAAAATCACATATGGTGAAAGAAACAAGTGAAGGAGGGCTGAAAGTGATAGAGTCGGACTGCTTGAATGGGACATTGAAGGTGAACTGGTTGAAATCCTGGATCAAACCTCATCGTTCTTTCTGGTATTGTACTCCAAACTACTTATTCAACAAAGTCGGCGGCCTGAGTCTTCTGCTTATCTCTGACTTGGATATCAACAAGATTCCTGTCAAATGTTCAGAGTTCCATAAACAAATATTATTATACTGGAAAATGATATACGTACACAATTTCTCACCACACAGTATAATAGTTTGGAACAATCGATATGTACTGCATGGCAACAAACCTCTGTTTTACAAGGAATGCTTTGAGAAAGGTATATGGTCGATAATTGACTTGATGGATGACACTGGCAGTCCTCTGGACAATGAGCAGTTCTGTACTACACACAGATTCAAGCCTCCCATATTAGAGTTGCTAAAGTTACGAAACGCACTGCCTCGACAATTTGTATTCCTGACCAAAAATATAATGACGCACCGAACCGTACAACCACAGTTACCCCGACTATCACTCCAGGGAATCTCAATTGTGGACAAAAAGCGCGGCAACTCCTTTATTAGGAAATGTTTCACAGGAAACTTATTCCCTGGACGTCAAAAAAAAAAAAAAGGATATTTTAAATAAATTTGATGAGGAATCGATTGCCACGCTGCGAACCATGTATCTGACTCTACCCATACCCCCAAGGCAAAAGAGACCCACTTCAAAATTATGACTGACATCTACCCATCTAAGGAATTATCGAGGGTACGCTTTAATTTTGAAGATAATATTTGTACATTTTGTGAAGACAACATTGAAACCACTGACCATATATTTTTTCTCCTTCTCATTCCATCGTCACCAGTTTCCTTCTCAAAAGATGATATAACATTCTGTTTACTTATAAGCAACATAACAGATGAACTCTGTGTCAATGTTCTTTTAGGCCTGGCCAAGTTCTTCATTCACAAGAACAGAATGCAAAAATGCTCCCCAAATTTTAATGTCTTCATATACGATTTTGAAATATAAAAAAAAAAAAAAAAAATCCTTAAAACTTATGGAAAAATCCAAAAACTAAAAAATATAGTTACCCATGTCCGAGGTTCCTTTTTTTTTTGGTAAAAAAAAAAAACAAAAAAAAAAAAACAACTTGATTACATGTTACATTCCCCTTGCAATTTTTTTTTTTTTTTTTTCGTTTTAATTTCTTATTTGTCTATCTATTGATTTAATTACTTCCTTTTAATTTCTTTTTTTGTCTCGCACTGTAAATTTCTCACAAAACTGTAACACTATTAACTTCTCATTACATACAGAACAAATGTCCTGATGTCCGTTGCTTCCTCATCCCTGGTTGTTTCATTGACATTCAGTTCTACCTTGCTATGTTTATTTGTACATCTGTATATTTGGGTGTACTATTTATGTTCAATTAAAAACAGTTTGATGTCTGAGATTCCTTGTGAACCGCCAACTTAATTACATGTTATATTCCCCTCACAATTTTTTTTTTTCGTTTTTAATTTTATTTTTCTATCTATTTATTTAATTATATCCTTTTAATTTTCTTTTTTTGTCTAGCATTAAAAATTTCTCGCAAACCGTTAACACTATTAACTTCTGATTACTTACACCACGAATGCGCTTATGCCCCCCCACCCATCCCGCTTTTTCCGTACGGAGGCAGACACTGAGATCGAAAGCAAATGGGTGTCATTGAAATGCAGTAACAGGGTGATAACAGCCGTGTTCGAAGTGTGTAGGGGCTTATAGGAGAGCAGAAGCACGTCACGCAATTCACCTGAGTTCGGAGGATCGGGAGTACCAGGGCCCATAGCGGAGAAGCGGAAGAGCGGAGTTATGTGTCTCTTCTCAAAGGCCGGGAAGCTGGGGGGCAGCAGGACCCCTTAGAGCGGCTAATGTGAGCCTTCTCCGGACATAGATCACCCGGACTTATGACTGGAGCTCCCGGACCTCCGGGCACACACATATGTGAATGAGTGGATGAGCTAATGTCGGTTTGGTTGTGGATACGTTTCGGCCAATGCTATCAGCACAGCTATGATTATCCCCAGAACGTTGAGAACGAGCTCCCGGAACTCCAGACATGCGTATATAAAAGAGTGGAATTAAGGTGTGTGTGTGTGTGTGTGTGTGTGTGTGTGTGTGTGTATACGTGTGGGACAGAAGTAATGTTGGGGACAGAAATTGTTATTAGCCTGCTGGCAGATGACACAACCTTAGTTTTGAAAAATGAACATCAAGTCCCAATAAGTGCTGAAAAAAACCAAAACATTCTCCAAGGCTTCAGGATTGTCATTAAACTTAAAGAAATGCAAACTTCTTGCGCTGCATGACTCGCCACTAAAGGAAATCAGCGATGTTTCTATGAAATCAGAAATAAAATACTTGAGCATTTTCCTATCCAAGGACCAAACGTTAAATCAATCCAGGAACATTGAATCTAAACTGAATCAAAGTAAAGCTTAATTCTAATATATGGCTCCAGAGAGATTTATCAATATTAGGCCGGATATATTTGACTAAAATGGATGTGTTTATCCAGATGTATATACCCAGCGTATTCCAATGCTGCTCCAAATCAACTCGTAAAATCTGTTAACCAAATCAATTTCAACTTTATCTGGAGGAACAGACCACACCATCTAAGAAAAATCACATATGGTGAAAGAAACAAGTGAAGGAGGGCTGAAAGTGATAGAGTCGGACTGCTTGAATGGGACATTGAAGGTGAACTGGTTGAAATCCTGGATCAAACCTCATCGTTCTTTCTGGTATTGTACTCCAAACTACTTATTCAACAAAGTCGGCGGCCTGAGTCTTCTGCTTATCTCTGACTTGGATATCAACAAGATTCCTGTCAAATGTTCAGAGTTCCATAAACAAATATTATTATACTGGAAAATGATATACGTACACAATTTCTCACCACACAGTATAATAGTTTGGAACAATCGATATGTACTGCATGGCAACAAACCTCTGTTTTACAAGGAATGCTTTGAGAAAGGTATATGGTCGATAATTGACTTGATGGATGACACTGGCAGTCCTCTGGACAATGAGCAGTTCTGTACTACACACAGATTCAAGCCTCCCATATTAGAGTTGCTAAAGTTACGAAACGCACTGCCTCGACAATTTGTATTCCTGACCAAAAATATAATGACGCACCGAACCGTACAACCACAGTTACCCCGACTATCACTCCAGGGAATCTCAATTGTGGACAGAAAGCGCAGCAACTCCTTTATTAAGAAATGTTTCACAGGAAACTTATTCCCTGGACGTCAAAAAAAAAAAAAAGGATATTTTAAATAAATTTGATGAGGAATCGATTGCCACGCTGCGAACTATGTATCTGACTCTACCCATACCCCCAAGGCAAAAGAGACCCACTTCAAAATTATGACTGACATCTACCCATCTAAGGAATTATCGAGGGTACGCTTTAATTTTGAAGATAATATTTGTACATTTTGTGAAGACAACATTGAAACCACTGACCATATATTTTTTCTCCTTCTCATTCCATCGTCACCAGTTTCCTTCTCAAAAGATGATATAACATTCTGTTTACTTATAAGCAACATAACAGATGAACTCTGTGTCAATGTTCTTTTAGGCCTGGCCAAGTTCTTCATTCACAAGAACAGAATGCAAAAATGCTCCCCAAATTTTAATGTCTTCATAAACGATTTTGAAATATAAAAAAAAAAAAAAAAATCCTTAAAACTTATGGAAAAATCCGAAAACAAAAAAATATAGTTACCCATGTCCGAGGTTCCTTTTTTTTTTGGTAAAAAAAAAAAAAAAAAAAACAAAAAAAACAACTTGATTACATGTTACATTCCCCTTGCAATTTTTTTTTTTTTTTTTTCGTTTTAATTTCTTATTTGTCTATCTATTGATTTAATTACTTCCTTTTAATTTCTTTTTTTGTCTCGCACTGTAAATTTCTCACAAACCTGTAACACTATTAACTTCTCATTACATACAGAACAAATATCCTGATGTCCGTTGCTTCCTCATCCCTGGTTGTTTCATTGACATTCAGTTCTACCTTGCTATGTTTATTTGTACATTTGTATATTTGGGTGTACTATTTATGTTCAATTAAAAACAGTTTGATGTCTGAGATTCCTTGTGAACCGCCAACTTAATTACATGTTATATTCCCCTCACAATTTTTTTTTTTTCGTTTTTAATTTTATTTTTCTATCTATTTATTTAATTATATCCTTCTAATTTTCTTTTTTTGTCTAGCATTAAAAATTTCTCGCAAACCGTTAACACTATTAACTTCTGATTACTTACACCACGAATGCGCTTATGCCCCCCCACCCATCCCGCTTTTTCCGTACGGAGGCAGACACTGAGATCGAAAGCAAATGGGTGTCATTGAAATGCAGTAACAGGGTGATAACAGCCGTGTTCGAAGTGTGTAGGGGCTTATAGGAGAGCAGAAGCACGTCACGCAATTCACCTGAGTTCGGAGGATCGGGAGTACCAGGGCCCATAGCGGAGAAGCGGAAGAGCGGAGTTATGTGTCTCTTCTCAAAGGCGGGGAAGCTGGGGGGCAGCAGGACCCCTTAGACCGGCTAAGGTGAGCCTACTCCGGACAGAGATCACCCGGAGTTATGACTGGAGCTCCCGGACCTCTGGGCACACACATATGTGAATGAGTGGATGAGCTAATGTTGGTTTGGTTGTGGATACGTTTCGGCCAATGCTATCAGCACAGCGATGATGAGTTCAGGTGTGTCTGTGTGTGTTTGTGTGTTTGTGTGTGTGTGTGTGTGTGTGTGTGTGTGTGCGTGTGTTTGTGTGTGTGTGAGAGTTTGTTTTTGTGGGTTGGGGGGGGTTCCCGCGGACACGGAGTACCAGGGCCTGGAGCGGATGAGGTGAGGAGCGGAGGAGAGCAGAAGCCCGGACCGTGATTCGCTTGTGTCCAGCGGTTCGGGAGTTCCAGGGCCCGAAACGGAGGAGCGGAGGAGCGGAGGAGCGGAGGAGCGGAGGAGCGGAGGAGCGGAGGAGCGGAGGAGCGGAGGACAGCAAAACCCCTTTCTGCAATTCGCCTGAGTCCGGCGGATCGGTAGTACCTGGTTCCGCAGCGGATGAGCGGAGGAGTGGAGGAGATGTTTCTCTTCTCAGAGGCGGCGAGGGGGGGGGGGCAGGACCCCTTACCCTTATCCCCCCCAGACGTTTGAGTGGAGCTCCCGGACCTCCGGGCACGCACATGCGAATGACTGGATCACAGGGAGTGCCAGGGCCTGGAGCGGATGAGCAGAGGAGAGGCGGAGGGCAGAAGCCCGGCCCTGTTCAAGAGTTCCAGGGTCCAAAGCGGGGGAGCGAAGAAGCGGAGGAGGGGAGGAGAGCAGAAGAGCAAAAAACTGGCCCGGAATTCACCGAAGTCCCGCGGATCGGGAGTTCCAGGGCCCGGAGCGGAAGAGCGGAGGAGCGGAGGAGAGGAGGAGCGGAGCAAAGCTAAGCCCGTCTTAACAACAAGGAAATTACAGATGAGGCTATAATTTCTAATGAAAACTTTAAATTCTATAGCCACGTATACACTTCGACATTGTCAAAAAGCGATTGTGACTCCTTTCCATTAAATATTCCTCAATATATCCCAAAAATAAACAACAAACAATATATGTTTGTTTATATATGTTTATATATAAACAACAAAAAATATACAGTTTGATGTCTGAGATTCCTTGTGAATCGCCAACTTAATTACATGTCGTATTCCCCTTGCATTTTTTTTTTTTGGTTTTAATTTCATTTGTCTATCTATTTATCTAATTATTTCCTTTTAATTTCGTTTTTTGTCTAGCACTGTAAATTTCTCACAAACCTGTAACACTATTAACTTCTCATTACATACAGAACAAATGTCCTCATGTCCGTTGCTTCCTCATGCCTGGTTGTTTCATTGACATTCAGTTCTACCTTGCTATGTTTATTTGTACATTTGTATATTTGGGTGTACTATTTATGTTCAATTAAAAACAGTTTGATGTCTGAGATTCCCTGTGAACCGCCAACTTAATTACATGTTATATTCCCCTCACAATTTTTTTTTTTTCGTTTTTAATTTTATTTTTCTATCTATTTATTTAATTATATCCTTTTAATTTTCTTTTTTTGTCTAGCATTAAAAATTTCTCGCAAACCGTTAACACTATTAACTTCTGATTACTTACAGCACGAATGCGCTTATGCCCCCCCACCCCCCACCCCCCCGCTTTTTCCGTACGGTGGCAGACACTGAGATCGAAAGCAAATGGGTGTCATTGAAATGCAGTAACAGGGTGATAACAGCCGTGTTCGAAGTGTGTAGGGGCTTATAGTAGAGCAGAAGCACGTCACGCAATTCACCTGAGTTCGGAGGATCGGGAGTACCAGGGCCCATAGCGGAGAAGCGGAAGAGCGGAGTTATGTGTCTCTTCTCAAAGGCCGGGAAGCTGGGGGGCAGCAGGACCCCTTAGAGCGGCTAATGTGAGCCTTCTCCGGACATAGATCACCCGGACTTATGACTGGAGCTCCCGGACCTCTGGGCACACACATATGTGAATGAGTGGATGAGCTAATGTTGGTTTGGTTGTGGAAACGTTTCGGCCAATGCTATTAGCACAGCTATGATGAGTTCAGGTGTGTCTGTGTGTGTTTGTGTGTTTGTGTGTGTGTGTGTGTGTGTGTGTGTGCGTGTGTTTGTGTGTGTGTGAGAGTTTGTTTTTGTGGGTTGGGGGGGGTTCCCGCGGACACGGAGTACCAGGGCCTGGAGCGGATGAGGTGAGGAGCGGAGGAGAGCAGAAGCCCGGACCGTGATTCGCTTGTGTCCAGCGGTTCGGGAGTTCCAGGGCCCGAAACGGAGGAGCGGAGGAGCGGAGGACGGCAAAACCCCTTTCTGCAATTCGCCTGAGTCCGGCGGATCGGTAATACCTGGTTCCGCAGCGGAGGAGCGGAGGAGTGGAGGAGATGTTTCTCTTCTCAGAGGCGGCGAGGAGGGGGGGAGAGGGACAGGACCCCTTACCCTTACCCCCCCCGGACGTTTGAGTGGAGCTCCCGGACCTCCGGGCACGCACATGCGAATGACTGGATCACAGGGAGTGCCAGGGCCTGGAGCGGATGAGCAGAGGAGAGGCGGAGGGCAGAAGCCCGGCCCTGTTCAAGAGTTCCAGGGTCCAAAGCGGGGGAGCGAAGAAGCGGAGGAGGGGAGGAGAGCAGAAGAGCAAAAAAACTGGCCCGGAATTCACCGAAGTCCCGCGGATCGGGAGTTCCAGGGCCCGGAGCGGAAGAGCGGAGGAGAGGAGGAGCGGAGCAAAGCGGAAGCCCGTCTTAACAACAAGGAAATTACAGATGAGGCTATCATTTCCAATGAAAACTTTAAATTCTATAGCCACCTATACACTTCGACATTGTCAAAAAGCGATTGTGACTCCTTTCCATTAAATATTCCTCAATATATCCCAAAAATAAACAACAAACAATATATGTTTGTTTATATATGTTTATATATAAACAACAAAAAATATACAGTTTGATGTCTGAGATTCCTTGTGAATCGCCAACTTAATTACATGTCGTATTCCCCTTGCATTTTTTTTTTTCGGTTTTAATTTCATTGGTCTATCTATTTATTTAATTATTTCCTTTTAATTTCTTTTTTTGTCTAGCAATGTAAATTTCTCACAAACCGTTAACACTATTAACTTCTGATTACATACAGAACGAATGTCCTTATGTCCTTTTCTTCTTCATGCCTGGTTGTTTCATTGACATTCAGTTCTACCTTGCCATGTTTATTTGTACATTTGCGTGTACTATTTATGTTCAATTAAAAAAAAAAAAAAAAAAAGAATGAGAGGCTGAGAAAATCTCCATGTCTCTCTCTCTCCCCCCTTAATGCCCCCCCGCTTTTTCCGTACGTTGGCAGACAATGAGATCAAAAGCAAATGGGTGTCATCGTAATGCAGTAACAGGGTGATAAAGGCCATGTTAGAAGTGTGTATGGGCTTATTTTACAGGCTTTCCCCTGGTACTCCATGGATTACCAGGGGCGTTTCTGCCGTGAAGCTGAAAGGAGCTGTTTCGGTGTTCCTGTTTATAAATCCACTCAGCAATGAGGTGAAAAGCACATCGGTATCGATATAATTCGGTAACAGGGCGATAACATCCATGTATTCCGCTCTGGGCCCTGGTACTCCTCGGGGGGGTGAACGCCGGGCCGAACTAGTCCTGGTACTCCATGGAGTACCAGAGGCCCGCCGCAGTGAGAGTAAATGGAGCAATTTGGGTGTTCAATTGTAAAAAGCGGCCTAAAATCCGTGTGGAAAGCAAACGAGTGTTGTTTTAAGACAGTGTGAGGGTGACAGCAATCTCTCCAAGAAGCTTTCTTGGGTTATTTCTGAGGTTTCTCAATGCACTCCTAATGGGAGAGAAGGTAAAGCCCATAAAGCCCACGGGCTTTTCCTTTGTCCGCGCTGCAAGGGACTTTACTCGTTTTTTCGAGGGGACATCCCGCGGGATAGTGTTGGAGTGGCCGTCTAGGAGGAGGGTTTCATTTTCTCCCCTGACGCG
>NW_028234000.1:882500-890000 GCF_037954325.1 Fistularia commersonii
AATGCTAGCCGTTTATGTTGAAAAGAGCAACGATATCCAAAAGTTAGACGTGCTGGGGACTGAAATTGTTATTAGCCTGCTGGCAGATGACACAACCTTAGTTTTGAAAAATGAACATCAAGTCCCAATAAGTGCTGAAAAAAACCAAAACATTCTCCAAGGCTTCAGGATTGTCATTAAACTTAAAGAAATGCAAACTTCTTGCGCTGCATGACTCGCCACTAAAGGAAATCAGCGATGTTTCTATGAAATCAGAAATAAAATACTTGAGCATTTTCCTATCCAAGGACCAAACGTTAAATCAATCCAGGAACATTGAATCTAAACTGAATCAAAGTAAAGCTTAATTCTAATATATGGCTCCAGAGAGATTTATCAATATTAGGCCGGATATATTTGACTAAAATGGATGTGTTTATCCAGATGTATATACCCAGCGTATTCCAATGCTGCTCCAAATCAACTCGTATAATCTGTTAACCAAATCAATTTCAACTTTATCTGGAGGAACAGACCACACCATCTAAGAAAAATCACATATGGTGAAAGAAACAAGTGAAGGAGGGCTGAAAGTGATAGAGTCGGACTGCTTGAATGGGACATTGAAGGTGAACTGGTTGAAATCCTGGATCAAACCTCATCGTTCTTTCTGGTATTGTACTCCAAACTACTTATTCAACAAAGTCGGCGGCCTGAGTCTTCTGCTTATCTCTGACTTGGATATCAACAAGATTCCTGTCAAATGTTCAGAGTTCCATAAACAAATATTATTATACTGGAAAATGATATACGTACACAATTTCTCACCACACAGTATAATAGTTTGGAACAATCGATATGTACTGCATGGCAACAAACCTCTGTTTTACAAGGAATGCTTTGAGAAAGGTATATGGTCGATAATTGACTTGATGGATGACACTGGCAGTCCTCTGGACAATGAGCAGTTCTGTACTACACACAGATTCAAGCCTCCCATATTAGAGTTGCTAAAGTTACGAAACGCACTGCCTCGACAATTTGTATTCCTGACCAAAAATATAATGACGCACCGAACCGTACAACCACAGTTACCCCGACTATCACTCCAGGGAATCTCAATTGTGGACAGAAAGCGCGGCAACTCCTTTATTAGGAAATGTTTCACAGGAAACTTATTCCCTGGACGTCAAAAAAAAAAAAAAGGATATTTTAAATAAATTTGATGAGGAATCGATTGCCACGCTGCGAACTATGTATCTGACTCTACCCATACCCCCAAGGCAAAAGAGACCCACTTCAAAATTATGACTGACATCTACCCATCTAAGGAATCATCGAGGGTACGCTTTAATTTTGAAGATAATATTTGTACATTTTGTGAAGACAACATTGAAACCACTGACCATATATTTTTTCTCCTTCTCATTCCATCGTCACCAGTTTCCTTCTCAAAAGATGATATAACATTCTGTTTACTTATAAGCAACATAACAGATGAACTCTGTGTCAATGTTCTTTTAGGCCTGGCCAAGTTCTTCATTCACAAGAACAGAATGCAAAAATGCTCCCCAAATTTTAATGTCTTCATAAACGATTTTGAAATATAAAAAAAAAAAAAAAAAATCCTTAAAACTTATGGAAAAATCCGAAAACAAAAAAATATAGTTACCCATGTCCGAGGTTCCTTTTTTTTTTGGTAAAAAAAAAAAAAAAAAACAAAAAAAACAACTTGATTACATGTTACATTCCCCTTGCAATTTTTTTTTTTTTTTTTTCGTTTTAATTTCTTATTTGTCTATCTATTGATTTAATTACTTCCTTTTAATTTCTTTTTTTGTCTCGCACTGTAAATTTCTCACAAACCTGTAACACTATTAACTTCTCATTACATACAGAACAAATGTCCTGATGTCCGTTGCTTCCTCATCCCTGGTTGTTTCATTGACATTCAGTTCTACCTTGCTATGTTTATTTGTACATTTGTATATTTGGGTGTACTATTTATGTTCAATTAAAAACAGTTTGATGTCTGAGATTCCTTGTGAACCGCCAACTTAATTACATGTTATATTCCCCTCACAATTTTTTTTTTTCGTTTTTAATTTTATTTTTCTATCTATTTATTTAATTATATCCTTCTAATTTTCTTTTTTTGTCTAGCATTAAAAATTTCTCGCAAACCGTTAACACTATTAACTTCTGATTACTTACACCACGAATGCGCTTATGCCCCCCCACCCATCCCGCTTTTTCCGTACGGAGGCAGACACTGAGATCGAAAGCAAATGGGTGTCATTGAAATGCAGTAACAGGGTGATAACAGCCGTGTTCGAAGTGTGTAGGGGCTTATAGGAGAGCAGAAGCACGTCACGCAATTCACCTGAGTTCGGAGGATCGGGAGTACCAGGGCCCATAGCGGAGAAGCGGAAGAGCGGAGTTATGTGTCTCTTCTCAAAGGCGGGGAAACTGGGGGGCAGCAGGACCCCTTAGACCGGCTAATGTGAGTCTTCTCCGGACATAGATCACCCGGACTTATGACTGGAGCTCCCGGACCTCTGGGCACACACATATGTGAATGAGTGGATGAGCTAATGTTGGTTTGGTTGTGGATACGTTTCGGCCAATGCTATCAGCACAGCTATGATTATCCCCAGAACGTTGAGAACGAGCTCCCGGAACTCCAGACATGCGTATATAAAAGAGTGGAATTAAGGTGTGTGTGTGTGTGTGTGTGTGTGTGTGTGTGTGTGTGTGTGTGTGTGTGTGTATACGTGTGGGACAGAAGTAATGTTGGGGACAGAAATTGTTATTAGCCTGCTGGCAGATGACACAACCTTAGTTTTGAAAAATGAACATCAAGTCCCAATAAGTGCTGAAAAAAACCAAAACATTCTCCAAGGCTTCAGGATTGTCATTAAACTTAAAGAAATGCAAACTTCTTGCGCTGCATGACTCGCCACTAAAGGAAATCAGCGATGTTTCTATGAAATCAGAAATAAAATACTTGAGCATTTTCCTATCCAAGGACCAAACGTTAAATCAATCCAGGAACATTGAATCTAAACTGAATCAAAGTAAAGCTTAATTCTAATATATGGCTCCAGAGAGATTTATCAATATTAGGCCGGATATATTTGACTAAAATGGATGTGTTTATCCAGATGTATATACCCAGCGTATTCCAATGCTGCTCCAAATCAACTCGTAAAATCTGTTAACCAAATCAATTTCAACTTTATCTGGAGGAACAGACCACACCATCTAAGAAAAATCACATATGGTGAAAGAAACAAGTGAAGGAGGGCTGAAAGTGATAGAGTTGGACTGCTTGAATGGGACATTGAAGGTGAACTGGTTGAAATCCTGGATCAAACCTCATCGTTCTTTCTGGTATTGTACTCCAAACTACTTATTCAACAAAGTCGGCGGCCTGAGTATTCTGCTTATCTCTGACTTGGATATCAACAAGATTCCTGTCAAATGTTCAGAGTTCCATAAACAAATATTATTATACTGGAAAATGATATACGTACACAATTTCTCACCACACAGTATAATAGTTTGGAACAATCGATATGTACTGCATGGCAACAAACCTCTGTTTTACAAGGAATGCTTTGAGAAAGGTATATGGTCAATAATTGACTTGATGGATGACACTGGCAGTCCTCTGGACAATGAGCAGTTCTGTACTACACACAGATTCAAGCCTCCCATATTAGAGTTGCTAAAGTTACGAAACGCACTGCCTCGACAATTTGTATTCCTGACCAAAAATATAATGACGCACCGAACCGTACAACCACAGTTACCCCGACTATCACTCCAGGGAATCTCAATTGTGGACAGAAAGCGCAGCAACTCCTTTATTAGGAAATGTTTCACAGGAAACTTATTCCCTGGACGTCAAAAAAAAAAAAAAGGATATTTTAAATAAATTTGATGAGGAATCGATTGCCACGCTGCGAACTATGTATCTGACTCTACCCATACCCCCAAGGCAAAAGAGACCCACTTCAAAATTATGACTGACATCTACCCATCTAAGGAATTATCGAGGGTACGCTTTAATTTTGAAGATAATATTTGTACATTTTGTGAAGACAACATTGAAACCACTGACCATATATTTTTTCTCCTTCTCATTCCATCGTCACCAGTTTCCTTCTCAAAAGATGATATAACATTCTGTTTACTTATAAGCAACATAACAGATGAACTCTGTGTCAATGTTCTTTTAGGCCTGGCCAAGTTCTTCATTCACAAGAACAGAATGCAAAAATGCTCCCCAAATTTTAATGTCTTCATAAACGATTTTGAAATATAAAAAAAAAAAAAAAAAATCCTTAAAACTTATGGAAAAATCCGAAAACAAAAAAATATAGTTACCCATGTCCGAGGTTCCTTTTTTTTTTGGTAAAAAAAAAAAAAAAAACAAAAAAAACAACTTGATTACATGTTACATTCCCCTTGCAATTTTTTTTTTTTTTTTTTCGTTTTAATTTCTTATTTGTCTATCTATTGATTTAATTACTTCCTTTTAATTTATTTTTTTGTCTCGCACTGTAAATTTCTCACAAACCTGTAACACTATTAACTTCTCATTACATACAGAACAAATGTCCTGATGTCCGTTGCTTCCTCATCCCTGGTTGTTTCATTGACATTCAGTTCTACCTTGCTATGTTTATTTGTACATTTGTATATTTGGGTGTACTATTTATGTTCAATTAAAAACAGTTTGATGTCTGAGATTCCTTGTGAACCGCCAACTTAATTACATGTTATATTCCCCTCACAATTTTTTTTTTTCGTTTTTAATTTTATTTTTCTATCTATTTATTTAACTATATCCTTCTAATTTTCTTTTTTTGTCTAGCATTAAAAATTTCTCGCAAACCGTTAACACTATTAACTTCTGATTACTTACAGCACGAATGCGCTTATGCCCCCCCACCCATCCCGCTTTTTCCGTACGGAGGCAGACACTGAGATCGAAAGCAAATGGGTGTCATTGAAATGCAGTAACAGGGTGATAACAGCCGTGTTCGAAGTGTGTAGGGGCTTATAGGAGAGCAGAAGCACGTCACGCAATTCACCTGAGTTCGGAGGATCGGGAGTACCAGGGCCCATAGCGGAGAAGCGGAAGAGCGGAGTTATGTGTCTCTTCTCAAAGGCGGGGAAGCTGGGGGGCAGCAGGACCCCTTAGACCGGCTAAGGTGAGCCTACTCCGGACAGAGATCACCCGGAGTTATGACTGGAGCTCCCGGACCTCTGGGCACACACATATGTGAATGACTGGATGAGCTAATGTTGGTTTGGTTGTGGATACGTTTCGGCCAATGCTATCAGCACAGCGATGATGAGTTCAGGTGTGTCTGTGTGTGTTTGTGTGTTTGTGTGTGTGTGTGTGTGTGTGTGTGTGTGTGCGTGTGTTTGTGTGTGTGTGAGAGTTTGTTTTTGTGGGTTGGGGGGGGTTCCCGCGGACACGGAGTACCAGGGCCTGGAGCGGATGAGGTGAGGAGCGGAGGAGAGCAGAAGCCCGGACCGTGATTCGCTTGTGTCCAGCGGTTCGGGAGTTCCAGGGCCCGAAACGGAGGAGCGGAGGAGCGGAGGAGCGGAGGAGCGGAGGAGCGGAGGAGCGGAGGAGCGGAGGAGCGGAGGACAGCAAAACCCCTTTCTGCAATTCGCCTGAGTCCGGCGGATCGGTAGTACCTGGTTCCGCAGCGGAGGAGCGGAGGAGTGGAGGAGATGTTTCTCTTCTCAGAGGCGGCGAGGGGGGGGGGGGCAGGACCCCTTACCCTTATCCCCCCCGGACGTTTGAGTGGAGCTCCCGGACCTCCGGGCACGCACATGCGAATGACTGGATCACAGGGAGTGCCAGGGCCTGGAGCGGATGAGCAGAGGAGAGGCGGAGGGCAGAAGCCCGGCCCTGTTCAAGAGTTCCAGGGTCCAAAGCGGGGGAGCGAAGAAGCGGAGGAGGGGAGGAGAGCAGAAGAGCAAAAAACTGGCCCGGAATTCACCGAAGTCCCGCGGATCGGGAGTTCCAGGGCCCGGAGCGGAAGAGCGGAGGAGCGGAGGAGAGGAGGAGCGGAGCAAAGCTAAGCCCGTCTTAACAACAAGGAAATTACAGATGAGGCTATAATTTCTAATGAAAACTTTAAATTCTATAGCCACGTATACACTTCGACATTGTCAAAAAGCGATTGTGACTCCTTTCCATTAAATATTCCTCAATATATCCCAAAAATAAACAACAAACAATATATGATTGTTTATATATGTTTATATATAAACAACAAAAAATATACAGTTTGATGTCTGAGATTCCTTGTGAATCGCCAACTTAATTACATGTCGTATTCCCCTTGCATTTTTTTTTTTTTGGTTTTAATTTCATTTGTCTATCTATTTATCTAATTATTTCCTTTTAATTTCGTTTTTTGTCTAGCACTGTAAATTTCTCACAAACCTGTAACACTATTAACTTCTCATTACATACAGAACAAATGTCCTCATGTCCGTTGCTTCCTCATGCCTGGTTGTTTCATTGACATTCAGTTCTACCTTGCTATGTTTATTTGTACATTTGTATATTTGGGTGTACTATTTATGTTCAATTAAAAACAGTTTGATGTCTGAGATTCCCTGTGAACCGCCAACTTAATTACATGTTATATTCCCCTCACAATTTTTTTTTTTCGTTTTTAATTTTATTTTTCTATCTATTTATTTAATTATATCCTTTTAATTTTCTTTTTTTGTCTAGCATTAAAAATTTCTCGCAAACCGTTAACACTATTAACTTCTGATTACTTACAGCACGAATGCGCTTATGCCCCCCCACCCCCCACCCCCCGCTTTTTGCGTACGGTGGCAGACACTGAGATCGAAAGCAAATGGGTGTCATTGAAATGCAGTAACAGGGTGATAACAGCCGTGTTCGAAGTGTGTAGGGGCTTATAGGAGAGCAGAAGCACGTCACGCAATTCACCTGAGTTCGGAGGATCGGGAGTACCAGGGCCCATAGCGGAGAAGCGGAAGAGCGGAGTTATGTGTCTCTTCTCAAAGGCCGGGAAGCTGGGGGGCAGCAGGACCCCTTAGAGCGGCTAATGTGAGCCTTCTCCGGACATAGATCACCCGGACTTATGACTGGAGCTCCCGGACCTCTGGGCACACACATATGTGAATGAGTGGATGAGCTAATGTTGGTTTGGTTGTGGAAACGTTTCGGCCAATGCTATTAGCACAGCTATGATGAGTTCAGGTGTGTCTCTGTGTGTTTGTGTGTTTGTGTGTGTGTATGCGTGTGTATGTGTGTGTGTGTGTGTGTGTGTGTGTGTGCGTGTGTTTGTGTGTGTGTGAGAGTTTGTTTTTGTGGGTTGGGGGGGGTTCCCGCGGACACGGAGTACCAGGGCCTGGAGCGGATGAGGTGAGGAGCGGAGGAGAGCAGAAGCCCGGACCGTGATTCGCTTGTGTCCAGCGGTTCGGGAGTTCCAGGGCCCGAAACGGAGGAGC
>NW_028234000.1:902500-910000 GCF_037954325.1 Fistularia commersonii
GCAAACTTCTTGCGCTGCATGACTCGCCACTAAAGGAAATCAGCGATGTTTCCATGAAATCAGAAATAAAATACTTGAGCATTTTCCTATCCAAGGACCAAACGTTAAATCAATCCAGGAACATTGAATCTAAACTGAATCAAAGTAAAGCTTAATTCTAATATATGGCTCCAGAGAGATTTATCAATATTAGGCCGGATATATTTGACTAAAATGGATGTGTTTATCCAGATGTATATACCCAGCGTATTCCAATGCTGCTCCAAATCAACTCGTAAAATCTGTTAACCAAATCAATTTCAACTTTATCTGGAGGAACAGACCACACCATCTAAGAAAAATCACATATGGTGAAAGAAACAAGTGAAGGAGGGCTGAAAGTGATAGAGTCGGACTGCTTGAATGGGACATTGAAGGTGAACTGGTTGAAATCCTGGATCAAACCTCATCGTTCTTTCTGGTATTGTACTCCAAACTACTTATTCAACAAAGTCGGCGGCCTGAGTCTTCTGCTTATCTCTGACTTGGATATCAACAAGATTCCTGTCAAATGTTCAGAGTTCCATAAACAAATATTATTATACTGGAAAATGATATACGTACACAATTTCTCACCACACAGTATAATAGTTTGGAACAATCGATATGTACTGCATGGCAACAAACCTCTGTTTTACAAGGAATGCTTTGAGAAAGGTATATGGTCGATAATTGACTTGATGGATGACACTGGCAGTCCTCTGGACAATGAGCAGTTCTGTACTACACACAGATTCAAGCCTCCCATATTAGAGTTGCTAAAGTTACGAAACGCACTGCCTCGACAATTTGTATTCCTGACCAAAAATATAATGACGCACCGAACCGTACAACCACAGTTACCCCGACTATCACTCCAGGGAATCTCAATTGTGGACAGAAAGCGCGGCAACTCTTTTATTAGGAAATGTTTCACAGGAAACTTATTCCCTGGACGTCAAAAAAAAAAAAAAGGATATTTTAAATAAATTTGATGAGGAATCGATTGCCACGCTGCGAACTATGTATCTGACTCTACCCATACCCCCAAGGCAAAAGAGACCCACTTCAAAATTATGACTGACATCTACCCATCTAAGGAATTATCGAGGGTACGCTTTAATTTTGAAGATAATATTTGTACATTTTGTGAAGACAACATTGAAACCACTGACCATATATTTTTTCTCCTTCTCATTCCATCGTCACCAGTTTCCTTCTCAAAAGATGATATAACATTCTGTTTACTTATAAGCAACATAACAGATGAACTCTGTGTCAATGTTCTTTTAGGCCTGGCCAAGTTCTTCATTCACAAGAACAGAATGCAAAAATGCTCCCCAAATTTTAATGTCTTCATAAACGATTTTGAAATATAAAAAAAAAAAAAAAAATCCTTAAAACTTATGGAAAAATCCGAAAACAAAAAAATATAGTTACCCATGTCCGAGGTTCCTTTTTTTTTTGGTAAAAAAAAAAAAAAAAAAAAAAAAAAACAACTTGATTACATGTTACATTCCCCTTGCAATTTTTTTTTTTTTTTTTCGTTTTAATTTCTTATTTGTCTATCTATTGATTTAATTACTTCCTTTTAATTTCTTTTTTTGTCTCGCACTGTAAATTTCTCACAAACCTGTAACACTATTAACTTCTCATTACATACAGAACAAATGTCCTGATGTCCGTTGCTTCCTCATCCCTGGTTGTTTCATTGACATTCAGTTCTACCTTGCTATGTTTATTTGTACATTTGTATATTTGGGTGTACTATTTATGTTCAATTAAAAACAGTTTGATGTCTGAGATTCCTTGTGAACCGCCAACTTAATTACATGTTATATTCCCCTCACAATTTTTTTTTTTCGTTTTTAATTTTATTTTTCTATCTATTTATTTAATTATATCCTTCTAATTTTCTTTTTTTGTCTAGCATTAAAAATTTCTCGCAAACCGTTAACACTATTAACTTCTGATTACTTACAGCACGAATGCGCTTATGCCCCCCCACCCATCCCGCTTTTTCCGTACGGAGGCAGACACTGAGATCGAAAGCAAATGGGTGTCATTGAAATGCAGTAACAGGGTGATAACAGCCGTGTTCGAAGTGTGTAGGGGCTTATAGGAGAGCAGAAGCACGTCACGCAATTCACCTGAGTTCGGAGGATCGGGAGTACCAGGGCCCATAGCGGAGAAGCGGAAGAGCGGAGTTATGTGTCTCTTCTCAAAGGCGGGGAAGCTGGGGGGCAGCAGGACCCCTTAGACCGGCTAAGGTGAGCCTACTCCGGACAGAGATCACCCGGAGTTATGACTGGAGCTCCCGGACCTCTGGGCACACACATATGTGAATGACTGGATGAGCTAATGTTGGTTTGGTTGAGGATACGTTTCGGCCAATGCTATCAGCACAGCGATGATGAGTTCAGGTGTGTCTGTGTGTGTTTGTGTGTTTGTGTGTGTGTGTGTGTGTGTATGTGTGTGTGCGTGTGTTTGTGTGTGTGTGAGAGTTTGTTTTTGTGGGTTGGGGGGGGTTCCCGCGGACACGGAGTACCAGGGCCTGGAGCGGATGAGGTGAGGAGCGGAGGAGAGCAGAAGCCCGGACCGTGATTCGCTTGTGTCCAGCGGTTCGGGAGTTCCAGGGCCCGAAACGGAGGAGCGGAGGAGCGGAGGAGCGGAGGAGCGGAGGAGCGGAGGACAGCAAAACCCCTTTCTGCAATTCGCCTGAGTCCGGCGGATCGGTAGTACCTGGTTCCGCAGCGGATGAGCGGAGGAGTGGAGGAGATGTTTCTCTTCTCAGAGGCGGCGAGGGGGGGGGGGCAGGACCCCTTACCCTTATCCCCCCCGGACGTTTGAGTGGAGCTCCCGGACCTCCGGGCACGCACATGCGAATGACTGGATCACAGGGAGTGCCAGGGCCTGGAGCGGATGAGCAGAGGAGAGGCGGAGGGCAGAAGCCCGGCCCTGTTCAAGAGTTCCAGGGTCCAAAGCGGGGGAGCGAAGAAGCGGAGGAGGGGAGGAGAGCAGAAGAGCAAAAAACTGGCCCGGAATTCACCGAAGTCCCGCGGATCGGGAGTTCCAGGGCCCGGAGCGGAAGAGCGGAGGAGCGGAGGAGAGGAGGAGCGGAGCAAAGCTAAGCCCGTCTTAACAACAAGGAAATTACAGATGAGGCTATAATTTCTAATGAAAACTTTAAATTCTATAGCCACGTATACACTTCGACATTGTCAAAAAGCGATTGTGACTCCTTTCCATTAAATATTCCTCAATATATCCCAAAAATAAACAACAAACAATATATGATTGTTTATATATGTTTATATATAAACAACAAAAAATATACAGTTTGATGTCTGAGATTCCTTGTGAATCGCCAACTTAATTACATGTCGTATTCCCCTTGCATTTTTTTTTTTTGGTTTTAATTTCATTTGTCTATCTATTTATCTAATTATTTCCTTTTAATTTCGTTTTTTGTCTAGCACTGTAAATTTCTCACAAACCTGTAACACTATTAACTTCTCATTACATACAGAACAAATGTCCTCATGTCCGTTGCTTCCTCATGCCTGGTTGTTTCATTGACATTCAGTTCTACCTTGCTATGTTTATTTGTACATTTGTATATTTGGGTGTACTATTTATGTTCAATTAAAAACAGTTTGATGTCTGAGATTCCCTGTGAACCGCCAACTTAATTACATGTTATATTCCCCTCACAATTTTTTTTTTTTCGTTTTTAATTTTATTTTTCTATCTATTTATTTAATTATATCCTTTTAATTTTCTTTTTTTGTCTAGCATTAAAAATTTCTCGCAAACCGTTAACACTATTAACTTCTGATTACTTACAGCACGAATGCGCTTATGCCCCCCCACCCCCCACCCCCCGCTTTTCCGTACGGTGGCAGACACTGAGATCGAAAGCAAATGGGTGTCATTGAAATGCAGTAACAGGGTGATAACAGCCGTGTTCGAAATGTGTAGGGGCTTATAGGAGAGCAGAAGCACGTCACGCAATTCACCTGAGTTCGGAGGATCGGGAGTACCAGGGCCCATAGCGGAGAAGCGGAAGAGCGGAGTTATGTGTCTCTTCTCAAAGGCCGGGAAGCTGGGGGGCACCAGGACCCCTTAGAGCGGCTAATGTGAGCCTTCTCCGGACATAGATCACCCGGACTTATGACTGGAGCTCCCGGACCTCTGGGCACACACATATGTGAATGAGTGGATGAGCTAATGTTGGTTTGGTTGTGGAAACGTTTCGGCCAATGCTATTAGCACAGCTATGATGAGTTCAGGTGTGTCTCTGTGTGTTTGTGTGTTTGTGTGTGTGTATGCGTGTGTATGTGTGTGTGTGTGTGTGTGTGTGTGTGTGTGTGCGTGTGTTTGTGTGTGTGTGAGAGTTTGTTTTTGTGGGTTGGGGGGGGTTCCCGCGGACACGGAGTACCAGGGCCTGGAGCGGATGAGGTGAGGAGCGGAGGAGAGCAGAAGCCCGGACCGTGATTCGCTTGTGTCCAGCGGTTCGGGAGTTCCAGGGCCCGAAACGGAGGAGCGGAGGAGCGGAGGACGGCAAAACCCCTTTCTGCAATTCGCCTGAGTCCGGCGGATCGGTAATACCTGGTTCCGCAGCGGAGGAGCGGAGGAGTGGAGGAGATGTTTCTCTTCTCAGAGGCGGCGAGGGGTGGGGACAGGACCCCTTACCCTTACCCCCCCCGGACGTTTGAGTGGAGCTCCCGGACCTCCGGGCACGCACATGCGAATGACTGGATCACAGGGAGTGCCAGGGCCTGGAGCGGATGAGCAGAGGAGAGGCGGAGGGCAGAAGCCCGGCCCTGTTCAAGAGTTCCAGGGTCCAAAGCGGGGGAGCGAAGAAGCGGAGGAGGGGAGGAGAGCAGAAGAGCAAAAAACTGGCCCGGCATTCACCGAAGTCCCGCGGATTGGGAGTTCCAGGGCCCGGAGCGGAAGAGCGGAGGAGCGGAGGAGAGGAGGAGCGGAGCAAAGCGGAAGCCCGTCTTAACAACAAGGAAATTACAGATGAGGCTATAATTTCTAATGAAAACTTTAAATTCTATAGCCACGTATACACTTCGACATTGTCAAAAAGCGATTGTGACTCCTTTCCATTAAATATTCCTCAATATATCCCAAAAATAAACAACAAACAATATATGTTTGTTTATATATGTTTATATATAAACAACAAAAAATATACAGTTTGATGTCTGAGATTCCTTGTGAATCGCCAACTTAATTACATGTCGTATTCCCCTTGCATTTTTTTTTTTTGGTTTTAATTTCATTTGTCTATCTATTTATCTAATTATTTCCTTTTAATTTCGTTTTTTGTCTAGCACTGTAAATTTCTCACAAACCTGTAACACTATTAACTTCTCATTACATACAGAACAAATGTCCTCATGTCCGTTGCTTCCTCATGCCTGGTTGTTTCATTGACATTCAGTTCTACCTTGCTATGTGTATTTGTACATTTGTATATTTGGGTGTACTATTTATGTTCAATTAAAAACAGTTTGATGTCTGAGATTCCCTGTGAACCGCCAACTTAATTACATGTTATATTCCCCTCACAATTTTTTTTTTTTCGTTTTTAATTTTATTTTTCTATCTATTTATTTAATTATATCCTTTTAATTTTCTTTTTTTGTCTAGCATTAAAAATTTCTCGCAAACCGTTAACACTATTAACTTCTGATTACTTACAGCACGAATGCGCTTATGCCCCCCCACCCCCCACCCCCCCGCTTTTCCGTACGGTGGCAGACACTGAGATCGAAAGCAAATGGGTGTCATTGAAATGCAGTAACAGGGTGATAACAGCCGTGTTCGAAGTGTGTAGGGGCTTATAGGAGAGCAGAAGCACGTCACGCAATTCACCTGAGTTCGGAGGATCGGGAGTACCAGGGCCCATAGCGGAGAAGCGGAAGAGCGGAGTTATGTGTCTCTTCTCAAAGGCCGGGAAGCTGGGGGGCAGCAGGACCCCTTAGAGCGGCTAATGTGAGCCTTTTCCGGACATAGATCACCCGGACTTATGACCGGAGCTCCCGGACCTCCGGGCACACACATATGTGAATGAGTGGATGAGCTAATGTTGGTTTGGTTGTGGAAACGTTTCGGCCAATGCTATTAGCACAGCTATGATGAGTTCAGGTGTGTCTGTGTGTGTTTGTGTGTTTGTGTGTGTGTATGCGTGTGTATGTGTGTGTGTGTGTGTGTGTGTGTGTGTGCGTGTGTTTGTGTGTGTGTGAGAGTTTGTTTTTGTGGGTTGGGGGGGTTCCCGCGGACACGGAGTACCAGGGCCTGGAGCGGATGAGGTGAGGAGCGGAGGAGAGCAGAAGCCCGGACCGTGATTCGCTTGTGTCCAGCGGTTCGGGAGTTCCAGGGCCCGAAACGGAGGAGCGGAGGAGCGGAGGACGGCAAAACCCCTTTCTGCAATTCGCCTGAGTCCGGCGGATCGGTAATACCTGGTTCCGCAGCGGAGGAGCGGAGGAGTGGAGGAGATGTTTCTCTTCTCAGAGGCGGCGAGGGGGGGGGGACAGGACCCCTTACCCTTACCCCCCCCGGACGTTTGAGTGGAGCTCCCGGACCTCTGGGCACGCACATGCGAATGACTGGATCACAGGGAGTGCCAGGGCCTGGAGCGGATGAGCAGAGGAGAGGCGGAGGGCAGAAGCCCGGCCCTGTTCAAGAGTTCCAGGGTCCAAAGCGGGGGAGCGAAGAAGCGGAGGAGGGGAGGAGAGCAGAAGAGCAAAAAACTGGCCCGGAATTCACCGAAGTCCCGCGGATCGGGAGTTCCAGGGCCCGGAGCGGAAGAGCGGAGGAGAGGAGGAGCGGAGCAAAGCGGAAGCCCGTCTTAACAACAAGGAAATTACAGATGAGGCTATCATTTCCAATGAAAACTTTAAATTCTATAGCCACCTATACACTTCGACATTGTCAAAAAGCGATTGTGACTCCTTTCCATTAAATATTCCTCAATATATCCCAAAAATAAACAACAAACAATATATGTTTGTTTATATATGTTTATATATAAACAACAAAAAATATACAGTTTGATGTCTGAGATTCCTTGTGAATCGCCAACTTAATTACATGTCGTATTCCCCTTGCATTTTTTTTTTTCGGTTTTAATTTCATTGGTCTATCTATTTATTTAATTATTTCCTTTTAATTTCTTTTTTTGTCTAGCAATGTAAATTTCTCACAAACCGTTAACACTATTAACTTCTGAATACATACAGAACGAATGTCCTTATGTCCTTTTCTTCTTCATGCCTGGTTGTTTCATTGACATTCAGTTCTACCTTGCCATGTTTATTTGTACATTTGCGTGTACTATTTATGTTCAATTAAAAAAAAAAAAAAAAAAGAATGAGAGGCTGAGAAAATCTCCATGTCTCTCTCTCTCCCCCCCTTAATGCCCCCCCGCTTTTTCCGTACGTTGGCAGACAATGAGATCAAAAGCAA
>NW_028234000.1:917500-927500 GCF_037954325.1 Fistularia commersonii
TCTGGCAGCTCACCCTGACCACCCAGACCCTTTCTCAACTCCTCCCTGAAAACCGTGCAACGCTCCTCCCTTTTCAGCTTCCACCACTTTGTCCTCTGCTCTGCCTTTGTCCTCGTCATCTACCTTGTCACCAGAGTCGTCGCACAAACCGCCATCCTATGCTGTCTGGCTACACGCCCACCTACAACTACTTTGCAGTCACCGATCTCTTTCAGGTTACCTCGTCTATACAAGATGTAGTCTACCTGCGTGCTCCTACCTCCGCTCTTATAAGTTACCCTATGTTCCTGTTTTTTCTGGAAAAAGGTATTCACTACACCCATTTCCATCCCTTTTGCAAAATCTACCACCATCTGTCCCTCTGCATTCCTATCCTGGATACCATATCTGCCCATCACTTCTTCATCCCCTCTATTGCCTTCACCAACATGTCCATTGAAGTCTGCACCAATTACCACTCTCTCATTTCTGGGAATATTCTGCATCACTTCATCCAACTCATTCCAGAACTTCTCCTTCTCTTCAGGTTCACATCCCACCTGTGGCGCATAGCCACTAACAACACTGAGCATCACACCTTCAATTTCCAATTTCAGACTCATAAGTCTATCTGACATTCTTTTCACCTCTAGGACGTTCCTTACAAACTCCTCCTTCAAGATGACTCCTACTCCATTTCTCTTCTTGTCAGCACCATAATAGTATAACTTAAAGCCTGCTCCTAAGCTTCTAGCCTTACTACCCTTCCACCTGGTCTCCTGGACACACAGTATATCCAGCTTCCTTCTCTGCATCGTGTCCATCAACTCTCTACCTTTTCCTGTCATAGTCCCAATATTCAAAGTCCCTACTCTCAGTCCCGGGCTCTTTCCTTTCCTCCTCTCTCTCTGCTTCCGAACACGCACTCCTCCTCTTCTTCTTCTTCTTGTTCTTCGACCCACAGTAGCCCGATTTCCATTAGTACCCTGTAGGTCATCAGTACCAATGGCGGTCGTTGTTAACCCGGTCCGCGACCCATCCGGTATGGTATAGTTATGGTTGACTCGCATGTTTGGTTTTGGCAAACGTTTTACGCCGGATGCCCCTCCTGACGCAACCCTCTGCATTTATCCGGGCTTGGGACCGGCACAGGGAGACACTGCTCCGTGCCCCCCCCCCCCAAAGGCAGGCTTGGAGAGACACGGGCCAGTGCCGCCCTGAGGCTGCATTACCCTCTCTTTCTTACATTTATTATAAAAATATGCTTATCTTCCTTTTAGCTCATCACAAATGTCTTTATGATTTTCAGTCCATGCCTCAGCCGGCCTGAAGCTCCACTGATGCGCATGTGCGGATGCCTCTATCTAGCGGACATAAAATAAAGACAATCATTCAAATGTGAATGAGTCGGCGTGATGCTCCGGGATGTGTGGAGCTCAGGGAGCTCCACGAGTGAGGGCGTTAAGTTAGGGCGGGGGTGCAAGTAGGCTCTAGGATTCCCCGAGTCGGGGCGAGCGATGGGTTTAGAGGCGTATCGCATTGAAGATAATGGCCGCATATCCTTCTTGGACTTTTCTAAAGCCTTTGACTCGGTCGAACATCCATTTATCATAGCAACGCTCGAACATTTTGGATTTGGTTAAATATTCAGGAATGTGATCCGTGGGCTCTATGAGAATATTCATAGCTGTGTCACCCTGCCAAGCGGCACCACTCCGAGCTTCCATGTTGATGTGGGAATCCCCCAAGGTTGCCCCATCTCACCCTATTTATTTATAATTGCTACCGAAATGCTAGCCGTTTATGTTGAAAAGAGCAACGATATCCAAAAGTTAGACGTGCTGGGGACTGAAATTGTTATTAGCCTGCTGGCAGATGACACAACCTTAGTTTTGAAAAATGAACATCAAGTCCCAATAAGTGCCGAAAACAACCAAAACATTCTCCAAGGCTTCAGGATTGTCATTAAACTTAAAGAAATGCAAACTTCTTGCGCTGCATGACTCGCCACTAAAGGAAATCAGCGATGTTTCCATGAAATCAGAAATAAAATACTTGAGCATTTTCCTATCCAAGGACCAAACGTTAAATCAATCCAGGAACATTGAATCTAAACTGAATCAAAGTAAAGCTTAATTCTAATATATGGCTCCAGAGAGATTTATCAATATTAGGCCGGATATATTTGACTAAAATGGATGTGTTTATCCAGATGTATATACCCAGCGTATTCCAATGCTGCTCCAAATCAACTCGTAAAATCTGTTAACCAAATCAATTTCAACTTTATCTGGAGGAACAGACCACACCATCTAAGAAAAATCACATATGGTGAAAGAAACAAGTGAAGGAGGGCTGAAAGTGATAGAGTCGGACTGCTTGAATGGGACATTGAAGGTGAACTGGTTGAAATCCTGGATCAAACCTCATCGTTCTTTCTGGTATTGTACTCCAAACTACTTATTCAACAAAGTCGGCGGCCTGAGTCTTCTGCTTATCTCTGACTTGGATATCAACAAGATTCCTGTCAAATGTTCAGAGTTCCATAAACAAATATTATTATACTGGAAAATGATATACGTACACAATTTCTCACCACACAGTATAATAGTTTGGAACAATCGATATGTACTGCATGGCAACAAACCTCTGTTTTACAAGGAATGCTTTGAGAAAGGTATATGGTCGATAATTGACTTGATGGATGACACTGGCAGTCCTCTGGACAATGAGCAGTTCTGTACTACACACAGATTCAAGCCTCCCATATTAGAGTTGCTAAAGTTACGAAACGCACTGCCTCGACAATTTGTATTCCTGACCAAAAATATAATGACGCACCGAACCGTACAACCACAGTTACCCCGACTATCACTCCAGGGAATCTCAATTGTGGACAGAAAGCGCGGCAACTCCTTTATTAGGAAATGTTTCACAGGAAACTTATTCCCTGGACGTCAAAAAAAAAAAAAAGGATATTTTAAATAAATTTGATGAGGAATCGATTGCCACGCTGCGAACCATGTATCTGACTCTACCCATACCCCCAAGGCAAAAGAGACCCACTTCAAAATTATGACTGACATCTACCCATCTAAGGAATTATCGAGGGTACGCTTTAATTTTGAAGATAATATTTGTACATTTTGTGAAGACAACATTGAAACCACTGACCATATATTTTTTCTCCTTCTCATTCCATCGTCACCAGTTTCCTTCTCAAAAGATGATATAACATTCTGTTTACTTATAAGCAACATAACAGATGAACTCTGTGTCAATGTTCTTTTAGGCCTGGCCAAGTTCTTCATTCACAAGAACAGAATGCAAAAATGCTCCCCAAATTTTAATGTCTTCATAAACGATTTTGAAATATAAAAAAAAAAAAAAAAAATCCTTAAAACTTATGGAAAAATCCAAAAACTAAAAAATATAGTTACCCATGTCCGAGGTTCCTTTTTTTTTTGGTAAAAAAAAAAAACAAAAAAAAAAAAACAACTTGATTACATGTTACATTCCCCTTGCAATTTTTTTTTTTTTTTTCGTTTTAATTTCTTATTTGTCTATCTATTGATTTAATTACTTCCTTTTAATTTCTTTTTTTGTCTCGCACTGTAAATTTCTCACAAACCTGTAACACTATTAACTTCTCATTACATACAGAACAAATGTCCTGATGTCCGTTGCTTCCTCATCCCTGGTTGTTTCATTGACATTCAGTTCTACCTTGCTATGTTTATTTGTACATCTGTATATTTGGGTGTACTATTTATGTTCAATTAAAAACAGTTTGATGTCTGAGATTCCTTGTGAACCGCCAACTTAATTACATGTTATATTCCCCTCACAATTTTTTTTTTTCGTTTTTAATTTTATTTTTCTATCTATTTATTTAATTATATCCTTTTAATTTTCTTTTTTTGTCTAGCATTAAAAATTTCTCGCAAACCGTTAACACTATTAACTTCTGATTACTTACACCACGAATGCGCTTATGCCCCCCCACCCATCCCGCTTTTTCCGTACGGAGGCAGACACTGAGATCGAAAGCAAATGGGTGTCATTGAAATGCAGTAACAGGGTGATAACAGCCGTGTTCGAAGTGTGTAGGGGCTTATAGGAGAGCAGAAGCACGTCACGCAATTCACCTGAGTTCGGAGGATCGGGAGTACCAGGGCCCATAGCGGAGAAGCGGAAGAGCGGAGTTATGTGTCTCTTCTCAAAGGCGGGGAAACTGGGGGGCAGCAGGACCCCTTAGACCGGCTAATGTGAGTCTTCTCCGGACATAGATCACCCGGACTTATGACTGGAGCTCCCGGACCTCTGGGCACACACATATGTGAATGAGTGGATGAGCTAATGTTGGTTTGGTTGTGGATACGTTTCGGCCAATGCTATCAGCACAGCTATGATTATCCCCAGAACGTTGAGAACGAGCTCCCGGAACTCCAGACATGCGTATATAAAAGAGTGGAATTAAGGTGTGTGTGTGTGTGTGTGTGTGTGTGTGTGTGTGTGTGTGTGTGTGTGTGTGTATACGTGTGGGACAGAAGTAATGTTGGGGACAGAAATTGTTATTAGCCTGCTGGCAGATGACACAACCTTAGTTTTGAAAAATGAACATCAAGTCCCAATAAGTGCTGAAAAAAACCAAAACATTCTCCAAGGCTTCAGGATTGTCATTAAACTTAAAGAAATGCAAACTTCTTGCGCTGCATGACTCGCCACTAAAGGAAATCAGCGATGTTTCTATGAAATCAGAAATAAAATACTTGAGCATTTTCCTATCCAAGGACCAAACGTTAAATCAATCCAGGAACATTGAATCTAAACTGAATCAAAGTAAAGCTTAATTCTAATATATGGCTCCAGAGAGATTTATCAATATTAGGCCGGATATATTTGACTAAAATGGATGTGTTTATCCAGATGTATATACCCAGCGTATTCCAATGCTGCTCCAAATCAACTCGTAAAATCTGTTAACCAAATCAATTTCAACTTTATCTGGAGGAACAGACCACACCATCTAAGAAAAATCACATATGGTGAAAGAAACAAGTGAAGGAGGGCTGAAAGTGATAGAGTCGGACTGCTTGAATGGGACATTGAAGGTGAACTGGTTGAAATCCTGGATCAAACCTCATCGTTCTTTCTGGTATTGTACTCCAAACTACTTATTCAACAAAGTCGGCGGCCTGAGTCTTCTGCTTATCTCTGACTTGGATATCAACAAGATTCCTGTCAAATGTTCAGAGTTCCATAAACAAATATTATTATACTGGAAAATGATATACGTACACAATTTCTCACCACACAGTATAATAGTTTGGAACAATCGATATGTACTGCATGGCAACAAACCTCTGTTTTACAAGGAATGCTTTGAGAAAGGTATATGGTCAATAATTGACTTGATGGATGACACTGGCAGTCCTCTGGACAATGAGCAGTTCTGTACTACACACAGATTCAAGCCTCCCATATTAGAGTTGCTAAAGTTACGAAACGCACTGCCTCGACAATTTGTATTCCTGACCAAAAATATAATGACGCACCGAACCGTACAACCACAGTTACCCCGACTATCACTCCAGGGAATCTCAATTGTGGACAGAAAGCGCAGCAACTCCTTTATTAGGAAATGTTTCACAGGAAACTTATTCCCTGGACGTCAAAAAAAAAAAAAAGGATATTTTAAATAAATTTGATGAGGAATCGATTGCCACGCTGCGAACTATGTATCTGACTCTACCCATACCCCCAAGGCAAAAGAGACCCACTTCAAAATTATGACTGACATCTACCCATCTAAGGAATTATCGAGGGTACGCTTTAATTTTGAAGATAATATTTGTACATTTTGTGAAGACAACATTGAAACCACTGACCATATATTTTTTCTCCTTCTCATTCCATCGTCACCAGTTTCCTTCTCAAAAGATGATATAACATTCTGTTTACTTATAAGCAACATAACAGATGAACTCTGTTTCAATGTTCTTTTAGGCCTGGCCAAGTTCTTCATTCACAAGAACAGAATGCAAAAATGCTCCCCAAATTTTAATGTCTTCATAAACGATTTTGAAATATAAAAAAAAAAAAAAAAATCCTTAAAACTTATGGAAAAATCCGAAAACAAAAAAATATAGTTACCCATGTCCGAGGTTCCTTTTTTTTTTGGTAAAAAAAAAAAAAAAAACAAAAAAAACAACTTGATTACATGTTACATTCCCCTTGCAATTTTTTTTTTTTTTTTCGTTTTAATTTCTTATTTGTCTATCTATTGATTTAATTACTTCCTTTTAATTTCTTTTTTTGTCTCGCACTGTAAATTTCTCACAAACCTGTAACACTATTAACTTCTCATTACATACAGAACAAATGTCCTGATGTCCGTTGCTTCCTCATCCCTGGTTGTTTCATTGACATTCAGTTCTACCTTGCTATGTTTATTTGTACATTTGTATATTTGGGTGTACTATTTATGTTCAATTAAAAACAGTTTGATGTCTGAGATTCCTTGTGAACCGCCAACTTAATTACATGTTATATTCCCCTCACAATTTTTTTTTTTCGTTTTTAATTTTATTTTTCTATCTATTTATTTAATTATATCCTTCTAATTTTCTTTTTTTGTCTAGCATTAAAAAATTCTCGCAAACCGTTAACACTATTAACTTCTGATTACTTACAGCACGAATGCGCTTATGCCCCCCCACCCATCCCGCTTTTTCCGTACGGAGGCAGACACTGAGATCGAAAGCAAATGGGTGTCATTGAAATGCAGTAACAGGGTGATAACAGCCGTGTTCGAAGTGTGTAGGGGCTTATAGGAGAGCAGAAGCACGTCACGCAATTCACCTGAGTTCGGAGGATCGGGAGTACCAGGGCCCATAGCGGAGAAGCGGAAGAGCGGAGTTATGTGTCTCTTCTCAAAGGCGGGGAAGCTGGGGGGCAGCAGGACCCCTTAGACCGGCTAAGGTGAGCCTACTCCGGACAGAGATCACCCGGAGTTATGACTGGAGCTCCCGGACCTCTGGGCACACACATATGTGAATGACTGGATGAGCTAATGTTGGTTTGGTTGTGGATACGTTTCGGCCAATGCTATCAGCACAGCGATGATGAGTTCAGGTGTGTCTGTGTGTGTTTGTGTGTTTGTGTGTGTGTGTGTGTGTGTGTGTGTGCGTGTGTTTGTGTGTGTGTGAGAGTTTGTTTTTGTGGGTTGGGGGGGGTTCCCGCGGACACGGAGTACCAGGGCCTGGAGCGGATGAGGTGAGGAGCGGAGGAGAGCAGAAGCCCGGACCGTGATTCGCTTGTGTCCAGCGGTTCGGGAGTTCCAGGGCCCGAAACGGAGGAGCGGAGGAGCGGAGGAGCGGAGGAGCGGAGGAGCGGAGGAGCGGAGGAGCGGAGGAGCGGAGGACAGCAAAACCCCTTTCTGCAATTCGCCTGAGTCCGGCGGATCGGTAGTACCTGGTTCCGCAGCGGATGAGCGGAGGAGTGGAGGAGATGTTTCTCTTCTCAGAGGCGGCGAGGGGGGGGGGGCAGGACCCCTTACCCTTATCCCCCCCGGACGTTTGAGTGGAGCTCCCGGACCTCCGGGCACGCACATGCGAATGACTGGATCACAGGGAGTGCCAGGGCCTGGAGCGGATGAGCAGAGGAGAGGCGGAGGGCAGAAGCCCGGCCCTGTTCAAGAGTTCCAGGGTCCAAAGCGGGGGAGCGAAGAAGCGGAGGAGGGGAGGAGAGCAGAAGAGCAAAAAACTGGCCCGGAATTCACCGAAGTCCCGCGGATCGGGAGTTCCAGGGCCCGGAGCGGAAGAGCGGAGGAGCGGAGGAGAGGAGGAGCGGAGCAAAGCTAAGCCCGTCTTAACAACAAGGAAATTACAGATGAGGCTATAATTTCTAATGAAAACTTTAAATTCTATAGCCACGTATACACTTCGACATTGTCAAAAAGCGATTGTGACTCCTTTCCATTAAATATTCCTCAATATATCCCAAAAATAAACAACAAACAATATATGATTGTTTATATATGTTTATATATAAACAACAAAAAATATACAGTTTGATGTCTGAGATTCCTTGTGAATCGCCAACTTAATTACATGTCGTATTCCCCTTGCATTTTTTTTTTTTGGTTTTAATTTCATTTGTCTATCTATTTATCTAATTATTTCCTTTTAATTTCGTTTTTTGTCTAGCACTGTAAATTTCTCACAAACCTGTAACACTATTAACTTCTCATTACATACAGAACAAATGTCCTCATGTCCGTTGCTTCCTCATGCCTGGTTGTTTCATTGACATTCAGTTCTACCTTGCTATGTTTATTTGTACATTTGTATATTTGGGTGTACTATTTATGTTCAATTAAAAACAGTTTGATGTCTGAGATTCCCTGTGAACCGCCAACTTAATTACATGTTATATTCCCCTCACAATTTTTTTTTTTTCGTTTTTAATTTTATTTTTCTATCTATTTATTTAATTATATCCTTTTAATTTTCTTTTTTTGTCTAGCATTAAAAATTTTTCGCAAACCGTTAACACTATTAACTTCTGATTACTTACAGCACGAATGCGCTTTTGCCCCCCCACCCCCCACCCCCCGCTTTTTGCGTACGGTGGCAGACACTGAGATCGAAAGCAAATGGGTGTCATTGAAATGCAGTAACAGGGTGATAACAGCCGTGTTCGAAGTGTGTAGGGGCTTATAGGAGAGCAGAAGCACGTCACGCAATTCACCTGAGTTCGGAGGATCGGGAGTACCAGGGCCCATAGCGGAGAAGCGGAAGAGCGGAGTTATGTGTCTCTTCTCAAAGGCCGGGAAGCTGGGGGGCAGCAGGACCCCTTAGAGCGGCTAATGTGAGCCTTTTCCGGACATAGATCACCCGGACTTATGACTGGAGCTCCCGGACCTCCGGGCACACACATATGTGAATGAGTGGATGAGCTAATGTTGGTTTGGTTGTGGAAACGTTTCGGCCAATGCTATTAGCACAGCTATGATGAGTTCAGGTGTGTCTGTGTGTGTTTGTGTGTTTGTGTGTGTGTATGCGTGTGTATGTGTGTGTGTGTGTGTGTGTGTGTGTGTGCGTGTGTTTGTGTGTGTGTGAGAGTTTGTTTTTGTGGGTTGGGGGGGGTTCCCGCGGACACGGAGTACCAGGGCCTGGAGCGGATGAGGTGAGGAGCGGAGGAGAGCAGAAGCCCGGACCGTGATTCGCTTGTGTCCAGCGGTTCGGGAGTTCCAGGGCCCGAAACGGAGGAGCGGAGGAGCGGAGGACGGCAAAACCCCTTTCTGCAATTCGCCTGAGTCCGGCGGATCGGTAATACCTGGTTCCGCAGCGGAGGAGCGGAGGAGTGGAGGAGATGTTTCTCTTCTCAGAGGCGGCGAGGGGGGGGGACAGAACCCCTTACCCTTACCCCCCCCGGACGTTTGAGTGGAGCTCCCGGACCTCCGGGCACGCACATGCGAATGACTGGATCACAGGGAGTGCCAGGGCCTGGAGCGGATGAGCAGAGGAGAGGCGGAGGGCAGAAGCCCGGCCCTGTTCAAGAGTTCCAGGGTCCAAAGCGGGGGAGCGAAGAAGCGGAGGAGGGGAGGAGAGCAGAAGAGCAAAAAACTGGCCCGGAATTCACCGAAGTCCCGCGGATCGGGAGTTCCAGGGCCCGGAGCGGAAGAGCGGAGGAGAGGAGGAGCGGAGCAAAGCGGAAGCCCGTCTTAACAACAAGGAAATTACAGATGAGGCTATCATTTCCAATGAAAACTTTAAATTCTATAGCCACGTATACACTTCGACATTGTCAAAAAGCGATTGTGACTCCTTTCCATTAAATATTCCTCAATATATCCCAAAAATAAACAACAAACAATATATGTTTGTTTATATATGTTTATATATAAACAACAAAAAATATACAGTTTGATGTCTGAGATTCCTTGTGAATCGCCAACTTAATTACATGTCGTATTCCCCTTGCATTTTTTTTTTTCGGTTTTAATTTCATTGGT
>NW_028234000.1:937500-947500 GCF_037954325.1 Fistularia commersonii
TCAGTCCCAGGCTCTTTCCTTTCCTCCTCTCTCTCTGCTTCCGAACACGCACTCCTCCTCTTCTTCTTCTTCTTGTTCTTCGACCCACAGTAGCCCGATTTCCATTAGTACCCTGTAGGTCATCAGTACCAATGGCGGTCGTTGTTAACCCGGTCCGCGACCCATCCGGTATGGTATAGTTATGGTTGACTCGCATGTTTGGTTTTGGCAAACGTTTTACGCCGGATGCCCCTCCTGACGCAACCCTCTGCATTTATCCGGGCTTGGGACCGGCACAGGGAGACACTGCTCCGTGCCCCCCCCCCCCCCCCCCCCCCCCCCCCCCCCAAAGGCAGGCTTGGAGAGACACGGGCCAGTGCCGCCCTGAGGCTGCATTACCCTCTCTTTCTTACATTTATTATAAAAATATGCTTATCTTCCTTTTAGCTCATCACACATGTCTTTATGATTTTCAGTCCATGCCTCAGCCGGCCTGAAGCTCCACTGATGCGCATGTGCGGATGCCTCTATCTAGCGGACATAAAATAAAGACAATCATTCAAATGTGAATGAGTCGGCGTGATGCTCCGGGATGTGTGGAGCTCAGGGAGCTCCACGAGTGAGGGAGTTAAGTTAGGGCGGGGGTGCAAGTAGGCTCTAGGATTCCCCGAGTCGGGGCGAGCGATGGGTTTAGAGGCGTATCGCATTGAAGATAATGGCCGCATATCCTTCTTGGACTTTTCTAAAGCCTTTGACTCGGTCGAACATCCATTTATCATAGCAACGCTCGAACATTTTGGATTTGGTTAAATATTCAGGAATGTGATCCGTGGGCTCTATGAGAATATTCATAGCTGTGTCACCCTGCCAAGCGGCACCACTCCGAGCTTCCATGTTGATGTGGGAATACCCCAAGGTTGCCCCATCTCACCCTATTTATTTATAATTGCTACCGAAATGCTAGCCGTTTATGTTGAAAAGAGCAACGATATCCAAAAGTTAGACGTGCTGGGGACTGAAATTGTTATTAGCCTGCTGGCAGATGACACAACCTTAGTTTTGAAAAATGAACATCAAGTCCCAATAAGTGCCGAAAACAACCAAAACATTCTCCAAGGCTTCAGGATTGTCATTAAACTTAAAGAAATGCAAACTTCTTGCGCTGCATGACTCGCCACTAAAGGAAATCAGCGATGTTTCCATGAAATCAGAAATAAAATACTTGAGCATTTTCCTATCCAAGGACCAAACGTTAAATCAATCCAGGAACATTGAATCTAAACTGAATCAAAGTAAAGCTTAATTCTAATATATGGCTCCAGAGAGATTTATCAATATTAGGCCGGATATATTTGACTAAAATGGATGTGTTTATCCAGATGTATATACCCAGCGTATTCCAATGCTGCTCCAAATCAACTCGTAAAATCTGTTAACCAAATCAATTTCAACTTTATCTGGAGGAACAGACCACACCATCTAAGAAAAATCACATATGGTGAAAGAAACAAGTGAAGGAGGGCTGAAAGTGATAGAGTCGGACTGCTTGAATGGGACATTGAAGGTGAACTGGTTGAAATCCTGGATCAAACCTCATCGTTCTTTCTGGTATTGTACTCCAAACTACTTATTCAACAAAGTCGGCGGCCTGAGTCTTCTGCTTATCTCTGACTTGGATATCAACAAGATTCCTGTCAAATGTTCAGAGTTCCATAAACAAATATTATTATACTGGAAAATGATATACGTACACAATTTCTCACCACACAGTATAATAGTTTGGAACAATCGATATGTACTGCATGGCAACAAACCTCTGTTTTACAAGGAATGCTTTGAGAAAGGTATATGGTCGATAATTGACTTGATGGATGACACTGGCAGTCCTCTGGACAATGAGCAGTTCTGTACTACACACAGATTCAAGCCTCCCATATTAGAGTTGCTAAAGTTACGAAACGCACTGCCTCGACAATTTGTATTCCTGACCAAAAATATAATGACGCACCGAACCGTACAACCACAGTTACCCCGACTATCACTCCAGGGAATCTCAATTGTGGACAGAAAGCGCGGCAACTCCTTTATTAGGAAATGTTTCACAGGAAACTTATTCCCTGGACGTCAAAAAAAAAAAAAAGGATATTTTAAATAAATTTGATGAGGAATCGATTGCCACGCTGCGAACCATGTATCTGACTCTACCCATACCCCCAAGGCAAAAGAGACCCACTTCAAAATTATGACTGACATCTACCCATCTAAGGAATTATCGAGGGTACGCTTTAATTTTGAAGATAATATTTGTACATTTTGTGAAGACAACATTGAAACCACTGACCATATATTTTTTCTCCTTCTCATTCCATCGTCACCAGTTTCCTTCTCAAAAGATGATATAACATTCTGTTTACTTATAAGCAACATAACAGATGAACTCTGTGTCAATGTTCTTTTAGGCCTGGCCAAGTTCTTCATTCACAAGAACAGAATGCAAAAATGCTCCCCAAATTTTAATGTCTTCATAAACGATTTTGAAATATAAAAAAAAAAAAAAAAAAAATCCTTAAAACTTATGGAAAAATCCAAAAACTAAAAAATATAGTTACCCATGTCCGAGGTTCCTTTTTTTTTTGGTAAAAAAACAAAAACAAAAAAAAAAAACCAACTTGATTACATGTTACATTCCCCTTGCAATTTTTTTTTTTTTTTTTCGTTTTAATTTCTTATTTGTCTATCTATTGATTTAATTACTTCCTTTTAATTTCTTTTTTTGTCTCGCACTGTAAATTTCTCACAAACCTGTAACACTATTAACTTCTCATTACATACAGAACAAATGTCCTGATGTCCGTTGCTTCCTCATCCCTGGTTGTTTCATTGACATTCAGTTCTACCTTGCTATGTTTATTTGTACATTTGTATATTTGGGTGTACTATTTATGTTCAATTAAAAACAGTTTGATGTCTGAGATTCCTTGTGAACCGCCAACTTAATTACATGTTATATTCCCCTCACAATTTTTTTTTTTCGTTTTTAATTTTATTTTTCTATCTATTTATTTAATTATATCCTTCTAATTTTCTTTTTTTGTCTAGCATTAAAAATTTCTCGCAAACCGTTAACACTATTAACTTCTGATTACTTACACCACGAATGCGCTTATGCCCCCCCACCCATCCCGCTTTTTCCGTACGGAGGCAGACACTGAGATCGAAAGCAAATGGGTGTCATTGAAATGCAGTAACAGGGTGATAACAGCCGTGTTCGAAGTGTGTAGGGGCTTATAGGAGAGCAGAAGCACGTCACGCAATTCACCTGAGTTCGGAGGATCGGGAGTACCAGGGCCCATAGCGGAGAAGCGGAAGAGCGGAGTTATGTGTCTCTTCTCAAAGGCGGGGAAACTGGGGGGCAGCAGGACCCCTTAGACCGGCTAATGTGAGTCTTCTCCGGACATAGATCACCCGGACTTATGACTGGAGCTCCCGGACCTCTGGGCACACACATATGTGAATGAGTGGATGAGCTAATGTTGGTTTGGTTGTGGATACGTTTCGGCCAATGCTATCAGCACAGCTATGATTATCCCCAGAACGTTGAGAACGAGCTCCCGGAACTCCAGACATGCGTATATAAAAGAGTGGAATTAAGGTGTGTGTGTGTGTGTGTGTGTGTGTGTGTGTGTGTGTGTGTGTGTGTGTGTATACGTGTGGGACAGAAGTAATGTTGGGGACAGAAATTGTTATTAGCCTGCTGGCAGATGACACAACCTTAGTTTTGAAAAATGAACATCAAGTCCCAATAAGTGCTGAAAAAAACCAAAACATTCTCCAAGGCTTCAGGATTGTCATTAAACTTAAAGAAATGCAAACTTCTTGCGCTGCATGACTCGCCACTAAAGGAAATCAGCGATGTTTCTATGAAATCAGAAATAAAATACTTGAGCATTTTCCTATCCAAGGACCAAACGTTAAATCAATCCAGGAACATTGAATCTAAACTGAATCAAAGTAAAGCTTAATTCTAATATATGGCTCCAGAGAGATTTATCAATATTAGGCCGGATATATTTGACTAAAATGGATGTGTTTATCCAGATGTATATACCCAGCGTATTCCAATGCTGCTCCAAATCAACTCGTAAAATCTGTTAACCAAATCAATTTCAACTTTATCTGGAGGAACAGACCACACCATCTAAGAAAAATCACATATGGTGAAAGAAACAAGTGAAGGAGGGCTGAAAGTGATAGAGTTGGACTGCTTGAATGGGACATTGAAGGTGAACTGGTTGAAATCCTGGATCAAACCTCATCGTTCTTTCTGGTATTGTACTCCAAACTACTTATTCAACAAAGTCGGCGGCCTGAGTCTTCTGCTTATCTCTGACTTGGATATCAACAAGATTCCTGTCAAATGTTCAGAGTTCCATAAACAAATATTATTATACTGGAAAATGATATACGTACACAATTTCTCACCACACAGTATAATAGTTTGGAACAATCGATATGTACTGCATGGCAACAAACCTCTGTTTTACAAGGAATGCTTTGAGAAAGGTATATGGTCGATAATTGACTTGATGGATGACACTGGCAGTCCTCTGGACAATGAGCAGTTCTGTACTACACACAGATTCAAGCCTCCCATATTAGAGTTGCTAAAGTTACGAAACGCACTGCCTCGACAATTTGTATTCCTGACCAAAAATATAATGACGCACCGAACCGTACAACCACAGTTACCCCGACTATCACTCCAGGGAATCTCAATTGTGGACAGAAAGCGCGGCAACTCCTTTATTAGGAAATGTTTCACAGGAAACTTATTCCCTGGACGTCAAAAAAAAAAAAAAGGATATTTTAAATAAATTTGATGAGGAATCGATTGCCACGCTGCGAACCATGTATCTGACTCTACCCATACCCCCAAGGCAAAAGAGACCCACTTCAAAATTATGACTGACATCTACCCATCTAAGGAATTATCGAGGGTACGCTTTAATTTTGAAGATAATATTTGTACATTTTGTGAAGACAACATTGAAACCACTGACCATATATTTTTTCTCCTTCTCATTCCATCGTCACCAGTTTCCTTCTCAAAAGATGATATAACATTCTGTTTACTTATAAGCAACATAACAGATGAACTCTGTGTCAATGTTCTTTTAGGCCTGGCCAAGTTCTTCATTCACAAGAACAGAATGCAAAAATGCTCCCCAAATTTTAATGTCTTCATAAACGATTTTGAAATATAAAAAAAAAAAAAAAAAAAAATCCTTAAAACTTATGGAAAAATCCAAAAACTAAAAAATATAGTTACCCATGTCCGAGGTTCCTTTTTTTTTTGGTAAAAAAACAAAAACAAAAAAAAAAAACCAACTTGATTACATGTTACATTCCCCTTGCAATTTTTTTTTTTTTTTTTCGTTTTAATTTCTTATTTGTCTATCTATTGATTTAATTACTTCCTTTTAATTTCTTTTTTTGTCTCGCACTGTAAATTTCTCACAAACCTGTAACACTATTAACTTCTCATTACATACAGAACAAATGTCCTGATGTCCGTTGCTTCCTCATCCCTGGTTGTTTCATTGACATTCAGTTCTACCTTGCTATGTTTATTTGTACATTTGTATATTTGGGTGTACTATTTATGTTCAATTAAAAACAGTTTGATGTCTGAGATTCCTTGTGAACCGCCAACTTAATTACATGTTATATTCCCCTCACAATTTTTTTTTTTCGTTTTTAATTTTATTTTTCTATCTATTTATTTAATTATATCCTTCTAATTTTCTTTTTTTGTCTAGCATTAAAAATTTCTCGCAAACCGTTAACACTATTAACTTCTGATTACTTACACCACGAATGCGCTTATGCCCCCCCACCCATCCCGCTTTTTCCGTACGGAGGCAGACACTGAGATCGAAAGCAAATGGGTGTCATTGAAATGCAGTAACAGGGTGATAACAGCCGTGTTCGAAGTGTGTAGGGGCTTATAGGAGAGCAGAAGCACGTCACGCAATTCACCTGAGTTCGGAGGATCGGGAGTACCAGGGCCCATAGCGGAGAAGCGGAAGAGCGGAGTTATGTGTCTCTTCTCAAAGGCGGGGAAACTGGGGGGCAGCAGGACCCCTTAGACCGGCTAATGTGAGTCTTCTCCGGACATAGATCACCCGGACTTATGACTGGAGCTCCCGGACCTCTGGGCACACACATATGTGAATGAGTGGATGAGCTAATGTTGGTTTGGTTGTGGATACGTTTCGGCCAATGCTATCAGCACAGCGATGATGAGTTCAGGTGTGTCTGTGTGTGTTTGTGTGTTTGTGTGTGTGTGTGTGTGTGTGTGTGTGTGTGCGTGTGTTTGTGTGTGTGTGAGAGTTTGTTTTTGTGGGTTGGGGGGGGTTCCCGCGGACACGGAGTACCAGGGCCTGGAGCGGATGAGGTGAGGAGCGGAGGAGAGCAGAAGCCCGGACCGTGATTCGCTTGTGTCCAGCGGTTCGGGAGTTCCAGGGCCCGAAACGGAGGAGCGGAGGAGCGGAGGAGCGGAGGAGCGGAGGAGCGGAGGAGCGGAGGAGCGGAGGACAGCAAAACCCCTTTCTGCAATTCGCCTGAGTCCGGCGGATCGGTAGTACCTGGTTCCGCAGCGGATGAGCGGAGGAGTGGAGGAGATGTTTCTCTTCTCAGAGGCGGCGAGGGGGGGGGGGGGGCAGGACCCCTTACCCTTATCCCCCCCGGACGTTTGAGTGGAGCTCCCGGACCTCCGGGCACGCACATGCGAATGACTGGATCACAGGGAGTGCCAGGGCCTGGAGCGGATGAGCAGAGGAGAGGCGGAGGGCAGAAGCCCGGCCCTGTTCAAGAGTTCCAGGGTCCAAAGCGGGGGAGCGAAGAAGCGGAGGAGGGGAGGAGAGCAGAAGAGCAAAAAACTGGCCCGGAATTCACCGAAGTCCCGCGGATCGGGAGTTCCAGGGCCCGGAGCGGAAGAGCGGAGGAGCGGAGGAGAGGAGGAGCGGAGCAAAGCTAAGCCCGTCTTAACAACAAGGAAATTACAGATGAGGCTATAATTTCTAATGAAAACTTTAAATTCTATAGCCACGTATACACTTCGACATTGTCAAAAAGCGATTGTGACTCCTTTCCATTAAATATTCCTCAATATATCCCAAAAATAAACAACAAACAATATATGTTTGTTTATATATGTTTATATATAAACAACAAAAAATATACAGTTTGATGTCTGAGATTCCTAGTGAATCGCCAACTTAATTACATGTCGTATTCCCCTTGCATTTTTTTTTTTTGGTTTTAATTTCATTTGTCTATCTATTTATCTAATTATTTCCTTTTAATTTCGTTTTTTGTCTAGCACTGTAAATTTCTCACAAACCTGTAACACTATTAACTTCTCATTACATACAGAACAAATGTCCTCATGTCCGTTGCTTCCTCATGCCTGGTTGTTTCATTGACATTCAGTTCTACCTTGCTATGTTTATTTGTACATTTGTATATTTGGGTGTACTATTTATGTTCAATTAAAAACAGTTTGATGTCTGAGATTCCCTGTGAACCGCCAACTTAATTACATGTTATATTCCCCTCACAATTTTTTTTTTTTCGTTTTTAATTTTATTTTTCTATCTATTTATTTAATTATATCCTTTTAATTTTCTTTTTTTGTCTAGCATTAAAAATTTCTCGCAAACCGTTAACACTATTAACTTCTGATTACTTACAGCACGAATGCGCTTATGCCCCCCCACCTCCCACCCCCCCGCTTTTTCCGTACGGTGGCAGACACTGAGATCGAAAGCAAATGGGTGTCATTGAAATGCAGTAACAGGGTGATAACAGCCGTGTTCGCAGTGTGTAGGGGCTTATAGTAGAGCAGAAGCACGTCACGCAATTCACCTGAGTTCGGAGGATCGGGAGTACCAGGGCCCATAGCGGAGAAGCGGAAGAGCGGAGTTATGTGTCTCTTCTCAAAGGCCGGGAAGCTGGGGGGCAGCAGGACCCCTTAGAGCGGCTAATGTGAGCCTTCTCCGGACATAGATCACCCGGACTTATGACTGGAGCTCCCGGACCTCTGGGCACACACATATGTGAATGAGTGGATGAGCTAATGTTGGTTTGGTTGTGGAAACGTTTCGGCCAATGCTATTAGCACAGCTATGATGAGTTCAGGTGTGTCTGTGTGTGTTTGTGTGTTTGTGTGTGTGTGTGTGTGTGTGTGTGTGCGTGTGTTTGTGTGTGTGTGAGAGTTTGTTTTTGTGGGTTGGGGGGGGTTCCCGCGGACACGGAGTACCAGGGCCTGGAGCGGATGAGGTGAGGAGCGGAGGAGAGCAGAAGCCCGGACCGTGATTCGCTTGTGTCCAGCGGTTCGGGAGTTCCAGGGCCCGAAACGGAGGAGCGGAGGAGCGGAGGACGGCAAAACCCCTTTCTGCAATTCGCCTGAGTCCGGCGGATCGGTAATACCTGGTTCCGCAGCGGAGGAGCGGAGGAGTGGAGGAGATGTTTCTCTTCTCAGAGGCGGCGAGGAGGGGGGGAGAGGGACAGGACCCCTTACCCTTACCCCCCCCGGACGTTTGAGTGGAGCTCCCGGACCTCCGGGCACGCACATGCGAATGACTGGATCACAGGGAGTGCCAGGGCCTGGAGCGGATGAGCAGAGGAGAGGCGGAGGGCAGAAGCCCGGCCCTGTTCAAGAGTTCCAGGGTCCAAAGCGGGGGAGCGAAGAAGCGGAGGAGGGGAGGAGAGCAGAAGAGCAAAAAAACTGGCCCGGAATTCACCGAAGTCCCGCGGATCGGGAGTTCCAGGGCCCGGAGCGGAAGAGCGGAGGAGAGGAGGAGCGGAGCAAAGCGGAAGCCCGTCTTAACAACAAGGAAATTACAGATGAGGCTATCATTTCCAATGAAAACTTTAAATTCTATAGCCACGTATACACTTCGACATTGTCAAAAAGCGATTGTGACTCCTTTCCATTAAATATTCCTCAATATATCCCAAAAATAAACAACAAACAATATATGTTTGTTTATATATGTTTATATATAAACAACAAAAAATATACAGTTTGATGTCTGAGATTCCTTGTGAATCGCCAACTTAATTACATGTCGTATTCCCCTTGCATTTTTTTTTTTCGGTTTTAATTTCATTGGTCTATCTATTTATTTAATTATTTCCTTTTAATTACTTTTTTTGTCTAGCACTGTAAATTTCTCACAAACCGTTAACACTATTAACTTCTGATTACATACAGAACGAATGTCCTTATGCCCTTTTCTTCTTCATGCCTGGTTGTTTCATTGACATTCAGTTCTACCTTGCCATGTTTATTTGTACATTTGCGTGTACTATTTATGTTCAATTAAAAAAAAAAAAAAAAAAAGAATGAGAGGCTGAGAAAATCTCCATGTCTCTCTCTCTCCCCCCTTAATGCCCCCCCGCTTTTTCCGTACGTTGGCAGACAATGAGATCAAAAGCAAATGGGTGTCATCGTAATGCAGTAACAGGGTGATAAAGGCCATGTTAGAAGTGTGTATGGGCTTATTTTACAGGCTTTCCCCTGGTACTCCATGGATTACCAGGGGCGTTTCTGCCGTGAAGCTGAAAGGAGCTGTTTCGGTGTTCCTGTTTATAAATCCACTCAGCAATGAGGTGAAAAGCACATCGGTATCGATATAATTCGGTAACAGGGCGATAACATCCATGTATTCCGCTCTGGGCCCTGGTACTCCTCGGGGGGGTGAACGCCGGGCCGAACTAGTCCTGGTACTCCATGGAGTACCAGAGGCCCGCCGCAGTGAGAGTAAATGGAGCAATTTGGGTGTTCAATTGTAAAAAGCGGCCTAAAATCCGTGTGGAAAGCAAACGAGTGTTGTTTTAAGACAGTGTGAGGGTGACAGCAATCTCTCCAAGAAGCTTTCTTGGGTTATTTCTGAGGTTTCTCAATGCACTCCTAATGGGAGAGAAGGTAAAGCCCATAAAGCCCACGGGCTTT
>NW_028234000.1:957500-965000 GCF_037954325.1 Fistularia commersonii
TCCTCCTCTTCTTCTTCTTCTTGTTCTTCGACCCACAGTAGCCCGATTTCCATTAGTACCCTGTAGGTCATCAGTACCAATGGCGGTCGTTGTTAACCCGGTCCGCGACCCATCCGGTATGGTATAGTTATGGTTGACTCGCATGTTTGGTTTTGGCAAACGTTTTACGCCGGATGCCCCTCCTGACGCAACCCTCTGCATTTATCCGGGCTTGGGACCGGCACAGGGAGACACTGCTCCGTGCCCCCCCCCCCCCCCCCCAAAGGCAGGCTTGGAGAGACACGGGCCAGTGCCGCCCTGAGGCTGCATTACCCTCTCTTTCTTACATTTATTATAAAAATATGCTTATCTTCCTTTTAGCTCATCACACATGTCTTTATGATTTTCAGTCCATGCCTCAGCCGGCCTGAAGCTCCACTGATGCGCATGTGCGGATGCCTCTATCTAGCGGACATAAAATAAAGACAATCATTCAAATGTGAATGAGTCGGCGTGATGCTCCGGGATGTGTGGAGCTCAGGGAGCTCCACGAGTGAGGGAGTTAAGTTAGGGCGGGGGTGCAAGTAGGCTCTAGGATTCCCCGAGTCGGGGCGAGCGATGGGTTTAGAGGCGTATCGCATTGAAGATAATGGCCGCATATCCTTCTTGGACTTTTCTAAAGCCTTTGACTCGGTCGAACATCCATTTATCATAGCAACGCTCGAACATTTTGGATTTGGTTAAATATTCAGGAATGTGATCCGTGGGCTCTATGAGAATATTCATAGCTGTGTCACCCTGCCAAGCGGCACCACTCCGAGCTTCCATGTTGATGTGGGAATCCCCCAGGGTTGCCCCATCTCACCCTATTTATTTATAATTGCTACCGAAATGCTAGCCGTTTATGTTGAAAAGAGCAACGATATCCAAAAGTTAGACGTGCTGGGGACTGAAATTGTTATTAGCCTGCTGGCAGATGACACAACCTTAGTTTTGAAAAATGAACATCAAGTCCCAATAAGTGCCGAAAACAACCAAAACATTCTCCAAGGCTTCAGGATTGTCATTAAACTTAAAGAAATGCAAACTTCTTGCGCTGCATGACTCGCCACTAAAGGAAATCAGCGATGTTTCCATGAAATCAGAAATAAAATACTTGAGCATTTTCCTATCCAAGGACCAAACGTTAAATCAATCCAGGAACATTGAATCTAAACTGAATCAAAGTAAAGCTTAATTCTAATATATGGCTCCAGAGAGATTTATCAATATTAGGCCGGATATATTTGACTAAAATGGATGTGTTTATCCAGATGTATATACCCAGCGTATTCCAATGCTGCTCCAAATCAACTCGTAAAATCTGTTAACCAAATCAATTTCAACTTTATCTGGAGGAACAGACCACACCATCTAAGAAAAATCACATATGGTGAAAGAAACAAGTGAAGGAGGGCTGAAAGTGATAGAGTCGGACTGCTTGAATGGGACATTGAAGGTGAACTGGTTGAAATCCTGGATCAAACCTCATCGTTCTTTCTGGTATTGTACTCCAAACTACTTATTCAACAAAGTCGGCGGCCTGAGTCTTCTGCTTATCTCTGACTTGGATATCAACAAGATTCCTGTCAAATGTTCAGAGTTCCATAAACAAATATTATTATACTGGAAAATGATATACGTACACAATTTCTCACCACACAGTATAATAGTTTGGAACAATCGATATGTACTGCATGGCAACAAACCTCTGTTTTACAAGGAATGCTTTGAGAAAGGTATATGGTCGATAATTGACTTGATGGATGACACTGGCAGTCCTCTGGACAATGAGCAGTTCTGTACTACACACAGATTCAAGCCTCCCATATTAGAGTTGCTAAAGTTACGAAACGCACTGCCTCGACAATTTGTATTCCTGACCAAAAATATAATGACGCACCGAACCGTACAACCACAGTTACCCCGACTATCACTCCAGGGAATCTCAATTGTGGACAAAAAGCGCGGCAACTCCTTTATTAGGAAATGTTTCACAGGAAACTTATTCCCTGGACGTCAAAAAAAAAAAAAAGGATATTTTAAATAAATTTGATGAGGAATCGATTGCCACGCTGCGAACCATGTATCTGACTCTACCCATACCCCCAAGGCAAAAGAGACCCACTTCAAAATTATGACTGACATCTACCCATCTAAGGAATTATCGAGGGTACGCTTTAATTTTGAAGATAATATTTGTACATTTTGTGAAGACAACATTGAAACCACTGACCATATATTTTTTCTCCTTCTCATTCCATCGTCACCAGTTTCCTTCTCAAAAGATGATATAACATTCTGTTTACTTATAAGCAACATAACAGATGAACTCTGTGTCAATGTTCTTTTAGGCCTGGCCAAGTTCTTCATTCACAAGAACAGAATGCAAAAATGCTCCCCAAATTTTAATGTCTTCATAAACGATTTTGAAATATAAAAAAAAAAAAAAAAATCCTTAAAACTTATGGAAAAATCCGAAAACAAAAAAATATAGTTACCCATGTCCGAGGTTCCTTTTTTTTTTGGTAAAAAAAAAAAAAAAAAAAAAAAAAAACAACTTGATTACATGTTACATTCCCCTTGCAATTTTTTTTTTTTTTTTTCGTTTTAATTTCTTATTTGTCTATCTATTGATTTAATTACTTCCTTTTAATTTCTTTTTTTGTCTCGCACTGTAAATTTCTCACAAACCTGTAACACTATTAACTTCTCATTACATACAGAACAAATGTCCTGATGTCCGTTGCTTCCTCATCCCTGGTTGTTTCATTGACATTCAGTTCTACCTTGCTATGTTTATTTGTACATCTGTATATTTGGGTGTACTATTTATGTTCAATTAAAAACAGTTTGATGTCTGAGATTCCTTGTGAACCGCCAACTTAATTACATGTTATATTCCCCTCACAATTTTTTTTTTTCGTTTTTAATTTTATTTTTCTATCTATTTATTTAATTATATCCTTCTAATTTTCTTTTTTTGTCTAGCATTAAAAATTTCTCGCAAACCGTTAACACTATTAACTTCTGATTACTTACAGCACGAATGCGCTTATGCCCCCCCACCCATCCCGCTTTTTCCGTACGGAGGCAGACACTGAGATCGAAAGCAAATGGGTGTCATTGAAATGCAGTAACAGGGTGATAACAGCCGTGTTCGAAGTGTGTAGGGGCTTATAGGAGAGCAGAAGCACGTCACGCAATTCACCTGAGTTCGGAGGATCGGGAGTACCAGGGCCCATAGCGGAGAAGCGGAAGAGCGGAGTTATGTGTCTCTTCTCAAAGGCGGGGAAGCTGGGGGGCAGCAGGACCCCTTAGACCGGCTAAGGTGAGCCTACTCCGGACAGAGATCACCCGGAGTTATGACTGGAGCTCCCGGACCTCTGGGCACACACATATGTGAATGACTGGATGAGCTAATGTTGGTTTGGTTGAGGATACGTTTCGGCCAATGCTATCAGCACAGCGATGATGAGTTCAGGTGTGTCTGTGTGTGTTTGTGTGTTTGTGTGTGTGTGTGTGTGTGTATGTGTGTGTGCGTGTGTTTGTGTGTGTGTGAGAGTTTGTTTTTGTGGGTTGGGGGGGGTTCCCGCGGACACGGAGTACCAGGGCCTGGAGCGGATGAGGTGAGGAGCGGAGGAGAGCAGAAGCCCGGACCGTGATTCGCTTGTGTCCAGCGGTTCGGGAGTTCCAGGGCCCGAAACGGAGGAGCGGAGGAGCGGAGGAGCGGAGGAGCGGAGGAGCGGAGGAGCGGAGGACAGCAAAACCCCTTTCTGCAATTCGCCTGAGTCCGGCGGATCGGTAGTACCTGGTTCCGCAGCGGATGAGCGGAGGAGTGGAGGAGATGTTTCTCTTCTCAGAGGCGGCGAGGGGGGGGGGGCAGGACCCCTTACCCTTATCCCCCCCGGACGTTTGAGTGGAGCTCCCGGACCTCCGGGCACGCACATGCGAATGACTGGATCACAGGGAGTGCCAGGGCCTGGAGCGGATGAGCAGAGGAGAGGCGGAGGGCAGAAGCCCGGCCCTGTTCAAGAGTTCCAGGGTCCAAAGCGGGGGAGCGAAGAAGCGGAGGAGGGGAGGAGAGCAGAAGAGCAAAAAACTGGCCCGGAATTCACCGAAGTCCCGCGGATCGGGAGTTCCAGGGCCCGGAGCGGAAGAGCGGAGGAGCGGAGGAGAGGAGGAGCGGAGCAAAGCTAAGCCCGTCTTAACAACAAGGAAATTACAGATGAGGCTATAATTTCTAATGAAAACTTTAAATTCTATAGCCACGTATACACTTCGACATTGTCAAAAAGCGATTGTGACTCCTTTCCATTAAATATTCCTCAATATATCCCAAAAATAAACAACAAACAATATATGATTGTTTATATATGTTTATATATAAACAACAAAAAATATACAGTTTGATGTCTGAGATTCCTTGTGAATCGCCAACTTAATTACATGTCGTATTCCCCTTGCATTTTTTTTTTTTGGTTTTAATTTCATTTGTCTATCTATTTATCTAATTATTTCCTTTTAATTTCGTTTTTTGTCTAGCACTGTAAATTTCTCACAAACCTGTAACACTATTAACTTCTCATTACATACAGAACAAATGTCCTCATGTCCGTTGCTTCCTCATGCCTGGTTGTTTCATTGACATTCAGTTCTACCTTGCTATGTTTATTTGTACATTTGTATATTTGGGTGTACTATTTATGTTCAATTAAAAACAGTTTGATGTCTGAGATTCCCTGTGAACCGCCAACTTAATTACATGTTATATTCCCCTCACAATTTTTTTTTTTTCGTTTTTAATTTTATTTTTCTATCTATTTATTTAATTATATCCTTTTAATTTTCTTTTTTTGTCTAGCATTAAAAATTTCTCGCAAACCGTTAACACTATTAACTTCTGATTACTTACAGCACGAATGCGCTTATGCCCCCCCACCCCCCACCCCCCGCTTTTCCGTACGGTGGCAGACACTGAGATCGAAAGCAAATGGGTGTCATTGAAATGCAGTAACAGGGTGATAACAGCCGTGTTCGAAATGTGTAGGGGCTTATAGGAGAGCAGAAGCACGTCACGCAATTCACCTGAGTTCGGAGGATCGGGAGTACCAGGGCCCATAGCGGAGAAGCGGAAGAGCGGAGTTATGTGTCTCTTCTCAAAGGCCGGGAAGCTGGGGGGCACCAGGACCCCTTAGAGCGGCTAATGTGAGCCTTCTCCGGACATAGATCACCCGGACTTATGACTGGAGCTCCCGGACCTCTGGGCACACACATATGTGAATGAGTGGATGAGCTAATGTTGGTTTGGTTGTGGAAACGTTTCGGCCAATGCTATTAGCACAGCTATGATGAGTTCAGGTGTGTCTCTGTGTGTTTGTGTGTTTGTGTGTGTGTATGCGTGTGTATGTGTGTGTGTGTGTGTGTGTGTGTGTGTGTGTGCGTGTGTTTGTGTGTGTGTGAGAGTTTGTTTTTGTGGGTTGGGGGGGGTTCCCGCGGACACGGAGTACCAGGGCCTGGAGCGGATGAGGTGAGGAGCGGAGGAGAGCAGAAGCCCGGACCGTGATTCGCTTGTGTCCAGCGGTTCGGGAGTTCCAGGGCCCGAAACGGAGGAGCGGAGGAGCGGAGGACGGCAAAACCCCTTTCTGCAATTCGCCTGAGTCCGGCGGATCGGTAATACCTGGTTCCGCAGCGGAGGAGCGGAGGAGTGGAGGAGATGTTTCTCTTCTCAGAGGCGGCGAGGGGTGGGGACAGGACCCCTTACCCTTACCCCCCCCGGACGTTTGAGTGGAGCTCCCGGACCTCCGGGCACGCACATGCGAATGACTGGATCACAGGGAGTGCCAGGGCCTGGAGCGGATGAGCAGAGGAGAGGCGGAGGGCAGAAGCCCGGCCCTGTTCAAGAGTTCCAGGGTCCAAAGCGGGGGAGCGAAGAAGCGGAGGAGGGGAGGAGAGCAGAAGAGCAAAAAACTGGCCCGGCATTCACCGAAGTCCCGCGGATTGGAAGTTCCAGGGCCCGGAGCGGAAGAGCGGAGGAGCGGAGGAGAGGAGGAGCGGAGCAAAGCGGAAGCCCGTCTTAACAACAAGGAAATTACAGATGAGGCTATAATTTCTAATGAAAACTTTAAATTCTATAGCCACGTATACACTTCGACATTGTCAAAAAGCGATTGTGACTCCTTTCCATTAAATATTCCTCAATATATCCCAAAAATAAACAACAAACAATATATGTTTGTTTATATATGTTTATATATAAACAACAAAAAATATACAGTTTGATGTCTGAGATTCCTTGTGAATCGCCAACTTAATTACATGTCGTATTCCCCTTGCATTTTTTTTTTTTGGTTTTAATTTCATTTGTCTATCTATTTATCTAATTATTTCCTTTTAATTTCGTTTTTTGTCTAGCACTGTAAATTTCTCACAAACCTGTAACACTATTAACTTCTCATTACATACAGAACAAATGTCCTCATGTCCGTTGCTTCCTCATGCCTGGTTGTTTCATTGACATTCAGTTCTACCTTGCTATGTGTATTTGTACATTTGTATATTTGGGTGTACTATTTATGTTCAATTAAAAACAGTTTGATGTCTGAGATTCCCTGTGAACCGCCAACTTAATTACATGTTATATTCCCCTCACAATTTTTTTTTTTTCGTTTTTAATTTTATTTTTCTATCTATTTATTTAATTATATCCTTTTAATTTTCTTTTTTTGTCTAGCATTAAAAATTTCTCGCAAACCGTTAACACTATTAACTTCTGATTACTTACAGCACGAATGCGCTTATGCCCCCCCACCCCCCACCCCCCCGCTTTTCCGTACGGTGGCAGACACTGAGATCGAAAGCAAATGGGTGTCATTGAAATGCAGTAACAGGGTGATAACAGCCGTGTTCGAAGTGTGTAGGGGCTTATAGGAGAGCAGAAGCACGTCACGCAATTCACCTGAGTTCGGAGGATCGGGAGTACCAGGGCCCATAGCGGAGAAGCGGAAGAGCGGAGTTATGTGTCTCTTCTCAAAGGCCGGGAAGCTGGGGGGCAGCAGGACCCCTTAGAGCGGCTAATGTGAGCCTTTTCCGGACATAGATCACCCGGACTTATGACCGGAGCTCCCGGACCTCCGGGCACACACATATGTGAATGAGTGGATGAGCTAATGTTGGTTTGGTTGTGGAAACGTTTCGGCCAATGCTATTAGCACAGCTATGATGAGTTCAGGTGTGTCTGTGTGTGTTTGTGTGTTTGTGTGTGTGTATGCGTGTGTATGTGTGTGTGTGTGTGTGTGTGTGTGTGTGCGTGTGTTTGTGTGTGTGTGAGAGTTTGTTTTTGTGGGTTGGGGGGGGTTCCCGCGGACACGGAGTACCAGGGCCTGGAGCGGATGAGGTGAGGAGCGGAGGAGAGCAGAAGCCCGGACCGTGATTCGCTTGTGTCCAGCGGTTCGGGAGTTCCAGGGCCCGAAACGGAGGAGC
>NW_028234000.1:977500-997500 GCF_037954325.1 Fistularia commersonii
AGCAACGATATCCAAAAGTTAGACGTGCTGGGGACTGAAATTGTTATTAGCCTGCTGGCAGATGACACAACCTTAGTTTTGAAAAATGAACATCAAGTCCCAATAAGTGCCGAAAACAACCAAAACATTCTCCAAGGCTTCAGGATTGTCATTAAACTTAAAGAAATGCAAACTTCTTGCGCTGCATGACTCGCCACTAAAGGAAATCAGCGATGTTTCCATGAAATCAGAAATAAAATACTTGAGCATTTTCCTATCCAAGGACCAAACGTTAAATCAATCCAGGAACATTGAATCTAAACTGAATCAAAGTAAAGCTTAATTCTAATATATGGCTCCAGAGAGATTTATCAATATTAGGCCGGATATATTTGACTAAAATGGATGTGTTTATCCAGATGTATATACCCAGCGTATTCCAATGCTGCTCCAAATCAACTCGTAAAATCTGTTAACCAAATCAATTTCAACTTTATCTGGAGGAACAGACCACACCATCTAAGAAAAATCACATATGGTGAAAGAAACAAGTGAAGGAGGGCTGAAAGTGATAGAGTCGGACTGCTTGAATGGGACATTGAAGGTGAACTGGTTGAAATCCTGGATCAAACCTCATCGTTCTTTCTGGTATTGTACTCCAAACTACTTATTCAACAAAGTCGGCGGCCTGAGTCTTCTGCTTATCTCTGACTTGGATATCAACAAGATCCCTGTCAAATGTTCAGAGTTCCATAAACAAATATTATTATACTGGAAAATGATATACGTACACAATTTCTCACCACACAGTATAATAGTTTGGAACAATCGATATGTACTGCATGGCAACAAACCTCTGTTTTACAAGGAATGCTTTGAGAAAGGTATATGGTCGATAATTGACTTGATGGATGACACTGGCAGTCCTCTGGACAATGAGCAGTTCTGTACTACACACAGATTCAAGCCTCCCATATTAGAGTTGCTAAAGTTACGAAACGCACTGCCTCGACAATTTGTATTCCTGACCAAAAATATAATGACGCACCGAACCGTACAACCACAGTTACCCCGACTATCACTCCAGGGAATCTCAATTGTGGACAGAAAGCGCGGCAACTCCTTTATTAGGAAATGTTTCACAGGAAACTTATTCCCTGGACGTCAAAAAAAAAAAAAAGGATATTTTAAATAAATTTGATGAGGAATCGATTGCCACGCTGCGAACCATGTATCTGACTCTACCCATACCCCCAAGGCAAAAGAGACCCACTTCAAAATTATGACTGACATCTACCCATCTAAGGAATTATCGAGGGTACGCTTTAATTTTGAAGATAATATTTGTACATTTTGTGAAGACAACATTGAAACCACTGACCATATATTTTTTCTCCTTCTCATTCCATCGTCACCAGTTTCCTTCTCAAAAGATGATATAACATTCTGTTTACTTATAAGCAACATAACAGATGAACTCTGTGTCAATGTTCTTTTAGGCCTGGCCAAGTTCTTCATTCACAAGAACAGAATGCAAAAATGCTCCCCAAATTTTAATGTCTTCATAAACGATTTTGAAATATAAAAAAAAAAAAAAAAAAATCCTTAAAACTTATGGAAAAATCCAAAAACTAAAAAATATAGTTACCCATGTCCGAGGTTCCTTTTTTTTTTGGTAAAAAAAAAAAAACAAAAAAAAAAAAACAACTTGATTACATGTTACATTCCCCTTGCAATTTTTTTTTTTTTTTTTTCGTTTTAATTTCTTATTTGTCTATCTATTGATTTAATTACTTCCTTTTAATTTCTTTTTTTGTCTCGCACTGTAAATTTCTCACAAACCTGTAACACTATTAACTTCTCATTACATACAGAACAAATGTCCTGATGTCCGTTGCTTCCTCATCCCTGGTTGTTTCATTGACATTCAGTTCTACCTTGCTATGTTTATTTGTACATCTGTATATTTGGGTGTACTATTTATGTTCAATTAAAAACAGTTTGATGTCTGAGATTCCTTGTGAACCGCCAACTTAATTACATGTTATATTCCCCTCACAATTTTTTTTTTTCGTTTTTAATTTTATTTTTCTATCTATTTATTTAATTATATCCTTCTAATTTTCTTTTTTTGTCTAGCATTAAAAATTTCTCGCACACCGTTAACACTATTAACTTCTGATTACTTACAGCACGAATGCGCTTATGCCCCCCCACCCATCCCGCTTTTTCCGTACGGAGGCAGACACTGAGATCGAAAGCAAATGGGTGTCATTGAAATGCAGTAACAGGGTGATAACAGCCGTGTTCGAAGTGTGTAGGGGCTTATAGGAGAGCAGAAGCACGTCACGCAATTCACCTGAGTTCGGAGGATCGGGAGTACCAGGGCCCATAGCGGAGAAGCGGAAGAGCGGAGTTATGTGTCTCTTCTCAAAGGCGGGGAAGCTGGGGGGCAGCAGGACCCCTTAGACCGGCTAAGGTGAGCCTACTCCGGACAGAGATCACCCGGAGTTATGACTGGAGCTCCCGGACCTCCGGGCACACACATATGTGAATGAGTGGATGAGCTAATGTCGGTTTGGTTGTGGATACGTTTCGGCCAATGCTATCAGCACAGCTATGATTATCCCCAGAACGTTGAGAACGAGCTCCCGGAACTCCAGACATGCGTATATAAAAGAGTGGAATTAAGGTGTGTGTGTGTGTGTGTGTGTGTGTGTGTGTGTGTATACGTGTGGGACAGAAGTAATGTTGGGGACAGAAATTGTTATTAGCCTGCTGGCAGATGACACAACCTTAGTTTTGAAAAATGAACATCAAGTCCCAATAAGTGCTGAAAAAAACCAAAACATTCTCCAAGGCTTCAGGATTGTCATTAAACTTAAAGAAATGCAAACTTCTTGCGCTGCATGACTCGCCACTAAAGGAAATCAGCGATGTTTCTATGAAATCAGAAATAAAATACTTGAGCATTTTCCTATCCAAGGACCAAACGTTAAATCAATCCAGGAACATTGAATCTAAACTGAATCAAAGTAAAGCTTAATTCTAATATATGGCTCCAGAGAGATTTATCAATATTAGGCCGGATATATTTGACTAAAATGGATGTGTTTATCCAGATGTATATACCCAGCGTATTCCAATGCTGCTCCAAATCAACTCGTAAAATCTGTTAACCAAATCAATTTCAACTTTATCTGGAGGAACAGACCACACCATCTAAGAAAAATCACATATGGTGAAAGAAACAAGTGAAGGAGGGCTGAAAGTGATAGAGTCGGACTGCTTGAATGGGACATTGAAGGTGAACTGGTTGAAATCCTGGATCAAACCTCATCGTTCTTTCTGGTATTGTACTCCAAACTACTTATTCAACAAAGTCGGCGGCCTGAGTCTTCTGCTTATCTCTGACTTGGATATCAACAAGATTCCTGTCAAATGTTCAGAGTTCCATAAACAAATATTATTATACTGGAAAATGATATACGTACACAATTTCTCACCACACAGTATAATAGTTTGGAACAATCGATATGTACTGCATGGCAACAAACCTCTGTTTTACAAGGAATGCTTTGAGAAAGGTATATGGTCGATAATTGACTTGATGGATGACACTGGCAGTCCTCTGGACAATGAGCAGTTCTGTACTACACACAGATTCAAGCCTCCCATATTAGAGTTGCTAAAGTTACGAAACGCACTGCCTCGACAATTTGTATTCCTGACCAAAAATATAATGACGCACCGAACCGTACAACCACAGTTACCCCGACTATCACTCCAGGGAATCTCAATTGTGGACAGAAAGCGCGGCAACTCCTTTATTAGGAAATGTTTCACAGGAAACTTATTCCCTGGACGTCAAAAAAAAAAAAAAGGATATTTTAAATAAATTTGATGAGGAATCGATTGCCACGCTGCGAACCATGTATCTGACTCTACCCATACCCCCAAGGCAAAAGAGACCCACTTCAAAATTATGACTGACATCTACCCATCTAAGGAATTATCGAGGGTACGCTTTAATTTTGAAGATAATATTTGTACATTTTGTGAAGACAACATTGAAACCACTGACCATATATTTTTTCTCCTTCTCATTCCATCGTCACCAGTTTCCTTCTCAAAAGATGATATAACATTCTGTTTACTTATAAGCAACATAACAGATGAACTCTGTGTCAATGTTCTTTTAGGCCTGGCCAAGTTCTTCATTCACAAGAACAGAATGCAAAAATGCTCCCCAAATTTTAATGTCTTCATAAACGATTTTGAAATATAAAAAAAAAAAAAAAAAAATCCTTAAAACTTATGGAAAAATCCAAAAACTAAAAAATATAGTTACCCATGTCCGAGGTTCCTTTTTTTTTTGGTAAAAAAAAAAAAACAAAAAAAAAAAAACAACTTGATTACATGTTACATTCCCCTTGCAATTTTTTTTTTTTTTTTCGTTTTAATTTCTTATTTGTCTATCTATTGATTTAATTACTTCCTTTTAATTTCTTTTTTTGTCTCGCACTGTAAATTTCTCACAAACCTGTAACACTATTAACTTCTCATTACATACAGAACAAATGTCCTGATGTCCGTTGCTTCCTCATCCCTGGTTGTTTCATTGACATTCAGTTCTACCTTGCTATGTTTATTTGTACATTTGTATATTTGGGTGTACTATTTATGTTCAATTAAAAACAGTTTGATGTCTGAGATTCCTTGTGAACCGCCAACTTAATTACATGTTATATTCCCCTCACAATTTTTTTTTTTCGTTTTTAATTTTATTTTTCTATCTATTTATTTAATTATATCCTTCTAATTTTCTTTTTTTGTCTAGCATTAAAAATTTCTCGCAAACCGTTAACACTATTAACTTCTGATTACTTACAGCACGAATGCGCTTATGCCCCCCCACCCATCCCGCTTTTTCCGTACGGAGGCAGACACTGAGATCGAAAGCAAATGGGTGTCATTGAAATGCAGTAACAGGGTGATAACAGCCGTGTTCGAAGTGTGTAGGGGCTTATAGGAGAGCAGAAATCCGTCACGCAATTCACCTGAGTTCGGAGGATCGGGAGTACCAGGGCCCATAGCGGAGAAGCGGAAGAGCGGAGTTATGTGTCTCTTCTCAAAGGCCGGGAAGCTGGGGGGCAGCAGGACCCCTTAGAGCGGCTAATGTGAGCCTTCTCCGGACATAGATCACCCGGACTTATGACTGGAGCTCCCGGACCTCCGGGCACACACATATGTGAATGAGTGGATGAGCTAATGTCGGTTTGGTTGTGGATACGTTTCGGCCAATGCTATCAGCACAGCTATGATTATCCCCAGAACGTTGAGAACGAGCTCCCGGAACTCCAGACATGCGTATATAAAAGAGTGGAATTAAGGTGTGTGTGTGTGTGTGTGTGTGTGTGTGTGTGTGTATACGTGTGGGACAGAAGTAATGTTGGGGACAGAAATTGTTATTAGCCTGCTGGCAGATGACACAACCTTAGTTTTGAAAAATGAACATCAAGTCCCAATAAGTGCTGAAAAAAACCAAAACATTCTCCAAGGCTTCAGGATTGTCATTAAACTTAAAGAAATGCAAACTTCTTGCGCTGCATGACTCGCCACTAAAGGAAATCAGCGATGTTTCTATGAAATCAGAAATAAAATACTTGAGCATTTTCCTATCCAAGGACCAAACGTTAAATCAATCCAGGAACATTGAATCTAAACTGAATCAAAGTAAAGCTTAATTCTAATATATGGCTCCAGAGAGATTTATCAATATTAGGCCGGATATATTTGACTAAAATGGATGTGTTTATCCAGATGTATATACCCAGCGTATTCCAATGCTGCTCCAAATCAACTCGTAAAATCTGTTAACCAAATCAATTTCAACTTTATCTGGAGGAACAGACCACACCATCTAAGAAAAATCACATATGGTGAAAGAAACAAGTGAAGGAGGGCTGAAAGTGATAGAGTCGGACTGCTTGAATGGGACATTGAAGGTGAACTGGTTGAAATCCTGGATCAAACCTCATCGTTCTTTCTGGTATTGTACTCCAAACTACTTATTCAACAAAGTCGGCGGCCTGAGTCTTCTGCTTATCTCTGACTTGGATATCAACAAGATTCCTGTCAAATGTTCAGAGTTCCATAAACAAATATTATTATACTGGAAAATGATATACGTACACAATTTCTCACCACACAGTATAATAGTTTGGAACAATCGATATGTACTGCATGGCAACAAACCTCTGTTTTACAAGGAATGCTTTGAGAAAGGTATATGGTCGATAATTGACTTGATGGATGACACTGGCAGTCCTCTGGACAATGAGCAGTTCTGTACTACACACAGATTCAAGCCTCCCATATTAGAGTTGCTAAAGTTACGAAACGCACTGCCTCGACAATTTGTATTCCTGACCAAAAATATAATGACGCACCGAACCGTACAACCACAGTTACCCCGACTATCACTCCAGGGAATCTCAATTGTGGACAGAAAGCGCGGCAACTCCTTTATTAGGAAATGTTTCACAGGAAACTTATTCCCTGGACGTCAAAAAAAAAAAAAAGGATATTTTAAATAAATTTGATGAGGAATCGATTGCCACGCTGCGAACCATGTATCTGACTCTACCCATACCCCCAAGGCAAAAGAGACCCACTTCAAAATTATGACTGACATCTACCCATCTAAGGAATTATCGAGGGTACGCTTTAATTTTGAAGATAATATTTGTACATTTTGTGAAGACAACATTGAAACCACTGACCATATATTTTTTCTCCTTCTCATTCCATCGTCACCAGTTTCCTTCTCAAAAGATGATATAACATTCTGTTTACTTATAAGCAACATAACAGATGAACTCTGTGTCAATGTTCTTTTAGGCCTGGCCAAGTTCTTCATTCACAAGAACAGAATGCAAAAATGCTCCCCAAATTTTAATGTCTTCATAAACGATTTTGAAATATAAAAAAAAAAAAAAAAAAATCCTTAAAACTTATGGAAAAATCCAAAAACTAAAAAATATAGTTACCCATGTCCGAGGTTCCTTTTTTTTTTGGTAAAAAAAAAAAAACAAAAAAAAAAAAACAACTTGATTACATGTTACATTCCCCTTGCAATTTTTTTTTTTTTTTTTCGTTTTAATTTCTTATTTGTCTATCTATTGATTTAATTACTTCCTTTTAATTTCTTTTTTTGTCTCGCACTGTAAATTTCTCACAAACCTGTAACACTATTAACTTCTCATTACATACAGAACAAATGTCCTGATGTCCGTTGCTTCCTCATCCCTGGTTGTTTCATTGACATTCAGTTCTACCTTGCTATGTTTATTTGTACATTTGTATATTTGGGTGTACTATTTATGTTCAATTAAAAACAGTTTGATGTCTGAGATTCCTTGTGAACCGCCAACTTAATTACATGTTATATTCCCCTCACAATTTTTTTTTTTCGTTTTTAATTTTATTTTTCTATCTATTTATTTAATTATATCCTTCTAATTTTCTTTTTTTGTCTAGCATTAAAAATTTCTCGCAAACCGTTAACACTATTAACTTCTGATTACTTACAGCACGAATGCGCTTATGCCCCCCCACCCATCCCGCTTTTTCCGTACGGAGGCAGACACTGAGATCGAAAGCAAATGGGTGTCATTGAAATGCAGTAACAGGGTGATAACAGCCGTGTTCGAAGTGTGTAGGGGCTTATAGGAGAGCAGAAATCCGTCACGCAATTCACCTGAGTTCGGAGGATCGGGAGTACCAGGGCCCATAGCGGAGAAGCGGAAGAGCGGAGTTATGTGTCTCTTCTCAAAGGCCGGGAAGCTGGGGGGCAGCAGGACCCCTTAGAGCGGCTAATGTGAGCCTTCTCCGGACATAGATCACCCGGACTTATGACTGGAGCTCCCGGACCTCCGGGCACACACATATGTGAATGAGTGGATGAGCTAATGTCGGTTTGGTTGTGGATACGTTTCGGCCAATGCTATCAGCACAGCTATGATTATCCCCAGAACGTTGAGAACGAGCTCCCGGAACTCCAGACATGCGTATATAAAAGAGTGGAATTAAGGTGTGTGTGTGTGTGTGTGTGTGTGTGTGTGTGTGTATACGTGTGGGACAGAAGTAATGTTGGGGACAGAAATTGTTATTAGCCTGCTGGCAGATGACACAACCTTAGTTTTGAAAAATGAACATCAAGTCCCAATAAGTGCTGAAAAAAACCAAAACATTCTCCAAGGCTTCAGGATTGTCATTAAACTTAAAGAAATGCAAACTTCTTGCGCTGCATGACTCGCCACTAAAGGAAATCAGCGATGTTTCTATGAAATCAGAAATAAAATACTTGAGCATTTTCCTATCCAAGGACCAAACGTTAAATCAATCCAGGAACATTGAATCTAAACTGAATCAAAGTAAAGCTTAATTCTAATATATGGCTCCAGAGAGATTTATCAATATTAGGCCGGATATATTTGACTAAAATGGATGTGTTTATCCAGATGTATATACCCAGCGTATTCCAATGCTGCTCCAAATCAACTCGTAAAATCTGTTAACCAAATCAATTTCAACTTTATCTGGAGGAACAGACCACACCATCTAAGAAAAATCACATATGGTGAAAGAAACAAGTGAAGGAGGGCTGAAAGTGATAGAGTCGGACTGCTTGAATGGGACATTGAAGGTGAACTGGTTGAAATCCTGGATCAAACCTCATCGTTCTTTCTGGTATTGTACTCCAAACTACTTATTCAACAAAGTCGGCGGCCTGAGTCTTCTGCTTATCTCTGACTTGGATATCAACAAGATTCCTGTCAAATGTTCAGAGTTCCATAAACAAATATTATTATACTGGAAAATGATATACGTACACAATTTCTCACCACACAGTATAATAGTTTGGAACAATCGATATGTACTGCATGGCAACAAACCTCTGTTTTACAAGGAATGCTTTGAGAAAGGTATATGGTCGATAATTGACTTGATGGATGACACTGGCAGTCCTCTGGACAATGAGCAGTTCTGTACTACACACAGATTCAAGCCTCCCATATTAGAGTTGCTAAAGTTACGAAACGCACTGCCTCGACAATTTGTATTCCTGACCAAAAATATAATGACGCACCGAACCGTACAACCACAGTTACCCCGACTATCACTCCAGGGAATCTCAATTGTGGACAGAAAGCGCGGCAACTCCTTTATTAGGAAATGTTTCACAGGAAACTTATTCCCTGGACGTCAAAAAAAAAAAAAAGGATATTTTAAATAAATTTGATGAGGAATCGATTGCCACGCTGCGAACCATGTATCTGACTCTACCCATACCCCCAAGGCAAAAGAGACCCACTTCAAAATTATGACTGACATCTACCCATCTAAGGAATTATCGAGGGTACGCTTTAATTTTGAAGATAATATTTGTACATTTTGTGAAGACAACATTGAAACCACTGACCATATATTTTTTCTCCTTCTCATTCCATCGTCACCAGTTTCCTTCTCAAAAGATGATATAACATTCTGTTTACTTATAAGCAACATAACAGATGAACTCTGTGTCAATGTTCTTTTAGGCCTGGCCAAGTTCTTCATTCACAAGAACAGAATGCAAAAATGCTCCCCAAATTTTAATGTCTTCATAAACGATTTTGAAATATAAAAAAAAAAAAAAAAAAATCCTTAAAACTTATGGAAAAATCCAAAAACTAAAAAATATAGTTACCCATGTCCGAGGTTCCTTTTTTTTTTGGTAAAAAAAAAAAAACAAAAAAAAAAAAACAACTTGATTACATGTTACATTCCCCTTGCAATTTTTTTTTTTTTTTTTCGTTTTAATTTCTTATTTGTCTATCTATTGATTTAATTACTTCCTTTTAATTTCTTTTTTTGTCTCGCACTGTAAATTTCTCACAAACCTGTAACACTATTAACTTCTCATTACATACAGAACAAATGTCCTGATGTCCGTTGCTTCCTCATCCCTGGTTGTTTCATTGACATTCAGTTCTACCTTGCTATGTTTATTTGTACATTTGTATATTTGGGTGTACTATTTATGTTCAATTAAAAACAGTTTGATGTCTGAGATTCCTTGTGAACCGCCAACTTAATTACATGTTATATTCCCCTCACAATTTTTTTTTTTCGTTTTTAATTTTATTTTTCTATCTATTTATTTAATTATATCCTTTTAATTTTCTTTTTTTGTCTAGCATTAAAAATTTCTCGCAAACCGTTAACACTATTAACTTCTGATTACTTACAGCACGAATGCGCTTATGCCCCCCCACCCCCCGCTTTTTCCGTACGGTGGCAGACACTGAGATCGAAAGCAAATGGGTGTCATTGAAATGCAGTAACAGGGTGATAACAGCCGTGTTCGAAGTGTGTAGGGGCTTATAGGAGAGCAGAAGCACGTCACGCAATTCACCTGAGTTCGGAGGATCGGGAGTACCAGGGCCCATAGCGGAGAAGCGGAAGAGCGGAGTTATGTGTCTCTTCTCAAAGGCGGGGAAGCTGGGGGGCAGCAGGACCCCTTAGACCGGCTAATGTGAGCCTTCTCCGGACATAGATCACCCGGACTTATGACTGGAGCTCCCGGACCTCTGGGCACACACATATGTGAATGAGTGGATGAGCTAATGTTGGTTTGGTTGTGGATACGTTTCGGCCAATGCTATCAGCACAGCTATGATTATCCCCAGAACGTTGAGAACGAGCTCCCGGAACTCCAGACATGCGTATATAAAAGAGTGGAATTAAGGTGTGTGTGTGTGTGTGTGTGTGTGTTTGTGTGTGTGTGTGTGTGTGTGTATACGTGTGGGACAGAAGTAATGTTGGGGACAGAAATTGTTATTAGCCTGCTGGCGGATGACACAACCTTAGTTTTGAAAAATGAACATCAAGTCCCAATAAGTGCTGAAAAAAACCAAAACATTCTCCAAGGCTTCAGGATTGTCATTAAACTTAAAGAAATGCAAACTTCTTGCGCTGCATGACTCGCCACTAAAGGAAATCAGCGATGTTTCTATGAAATCAGAAATAAAATACTTGAGCATTTTCCTATCCAAGGACCAAACGTTAAATCAATCCAGGAACATTGAATCTAAACTGAATCAAAGTAAAGCTTAATTCTAATATATGGCTCCAGAGAGATTTATCAATATTAGGCCGGATATATTTGACTAAAATGGATGTGTTTATCCAGATGTATATACCCAGCGTATTCCAATGCTGCTCCAAATCAACTCGTAAAATCTGTTAACCAAATCAATTTCAACTTTATCTGGAGGAACAGACCACACCATCTAAGAAAAATCACATATGGTGAAAGAAACAAGTGAAGGAGGGCTGAAAGTGATAGAGTCGGACTGCTTGAATGGGACATTGAAGGTGAACTGGTTGAAATCCTGGATCAAACCTCATCGTTCTTTCTGGTATTGTACTCCAAACTACTTATTCAACAAAGTCGGCGGCCTGAGTCTTCTGCTTATCTCTGACTTGGATATCAACAAGATTCCTGTCAAATGTTCAGAGTTCCATAAACAAATATTATTATACTGGAAAATGATATACGTACACAATTTCTCACCACACAGTATAATAGTTTGGAACAATCGATATGTACTGCATGGCAACAAACCTCTGTTTTACAAGGAATGCTTTGAGAAAGGTATATGGTCAATAATTGACTTGATGGATGACACTGGCAGTCCTCTGGACAATGAGCAGTTCTGTACTACACACAGATTCAAGCCTCCCATATTAGAGTTGCTAAAGTTACGAAACGCACTGCCTCGACAATTTGTATTCCTGACCAAAAATATAATGACGCACCGAACCGTACAACCACAGTTACCCCGACTATCACTCCAGGGAATCTCAATTGTGGACAGAAAGCGCAGCAACTCCTTTATTAGGAAATGTTTCACAGGAAACTTATTCCCTGGACGTCAAAAAAAAAAAAAAGGATATTTTAAATAAATTTGATGAGGAATCGATTGCCACGCTGCGAACTATGTATCTGACTCTACCCATACCCCCAAGGCAAAAGAGACCCACTTCAAAATTATGACTGACATCTACCCATCCAAGGAATTATCGAGGGTACGCTTTAATTTTGAAGATAATATTTGTACATTTTGTGAAGACAACATTGAAACCACTGACCATATATTTTTTCTCCTTCTCATTCCATCGTCACCAGTTTCCTTCTCAAAAGATGATATAACATTCTGTTTACTTATAAGCAACATAACAGATGAACTCTGTTTCAATGTTCTTTTAGGCCTGGCCAAGTTCTTCATTCAAAAGAACAGAATGCAAAAATGCTCCCCAAATTTTAATGTCTTCATAAACGATTTTGAAATATAAAAAAAAAAAAAAAAAAATCCTTAAAACTTATGGAAAAATCCAAAAACTAAAAAATATAGTTACCCATGTCCGAGGTTCCTTTTTTTTTTGGTAAAAAAAAAAAAACAAAAAAAAAAAAACAACTTGATTACATGTTACATTCCCCTTGCAATTTTTTTTTTTTTTTTTCGTTTTAATTTCTTATTTGTCTATCTATTGATTTAATTACTTCCTTTTAATTTCTTTTTTTGTCTCGCACTGTAAATTTCTCACAAACCTGTAACACTATTAACTTCTCATTACATACAGAACAAATGTCCTGATGTCCGTTGCTTCCTCATCCCTGGTTGTTTCATTGACATTCAGTTCTACCTTGCTATGTTTATTTGTACATTTGTATATTTGGGTGTACTATTTATGTTCAATTAAAAACAGTTTGATGTCTGAGATTCCTTGTGAACCGCCAACTTAATTACATGTTATATTCCCCTCACAATTTTTTTTTTTCGTTTTTAATTTTATTTTTCTATCTATTTATTTAATTATATCCTTTTAATTTTCTTTTTTTGTCTAGCATTAAAAATTTCTCGCAAACCGTTAACACTATTAACTTCTGATTACTTACAGCACGAATGCGCTTATGCCCCCCCACCCCCCGCTTTTTCCGTACGGTGGCAGACACTGAGATCGAAAGCAAATGGGTGTCATTGAAATGCAGTAACAGGGTGATAACAGCCGTGTTCGAAGTGTGTAGGGGCTTATAGGAGAGCAGAAGCACGTCACGCAATTCACCTGAGTTCGGAGGATCGGGAGTACCAGGGCCCATAGCGGAGAAGCGGAAGAGCGGAGTTATGTGTCTCTTCTCAAAGGCGGGGAAGCTGGGGGGCAGCAGGACCCCTTAGACCGGCTAATGTGAGCCTTCTCCGGACATAGATCACCCGGACTTATGACTGGAGCTCCCGGACCTCTGGGCACACACATATGTGAATGAGTGGATGAGCTAATGTTGGTTTGGTTGTGGATACGTTTCGGCCAATGCTATCAGCACAGCTATGATTATCCCCAGAACGTTGAGAACGAGCTCCCGGAACTCCAGACATGCGTATATAAAAGAGTGGAATTAAGGTGTGTGTGTGTGTGTGTGTGTGTGTTTGTGTGTGTGTGTGTGTGTGTGTATACGTGTGGGACAGAAGTAATGTTGGGGACAGAAATTGTTATTAGCCTGCTGGCGGATGACACAACCTTAGTTTTGAAAAATGAACATCAAGTCCCAATAAGTGCTGAAAAAAACCAAAACATTCTCCAAGGCTTCAGGATTGTCATTAAACTTAAAGAAATGCAAACTTCTTGCGCTGCATGACTCGCCACTAAAGGAAATCAGCGATGTTTCTATGAAATCAGAAATAAAATACTTGAGCATTTTCCTATCCAAGGACCAAACGTTAAATCAATCCAGGAACATTGAATCTAAACTGAATCAAAGTAAAGCTTAATTCTAATATATGGCTCCAGAGAGATTTATCAATATTAGGCCGGATATATTTGACTAAAATGGATGTGTTTATCCAGATGTATATACCCAGCGTATTCCAATGCTGCTCCAAATCAACTCGTAAAATCTGTTAACCAAATCAATTTCAACTTTATCTGGAGGAACAGACCACACCATCTAAGAAAAATCACATATGGTGAAAGAAACAAGTGAAGGAGGGCTGAAAGTGATAGAGTCGGACTGCTTGAATGGGACATTGAAGGTGAACTGGTTGAAATCCTGGATCAAACCTCATCGTTCTTTCTGGTATTGTACTCCAAACTACTTATTCAACAAAGTCGGCGGCCTGAGTCTTCTGCTTATCTCTGACTTGGATATCAACAAGATTCCTGTCAAATGTTCAGAGTTCCATAAACAAATATTATTATACTGGAAAATGATATACGTACACAATTTCTCACCACACAGTATAATAGTTTGGAACAATCGATATGTACTGCATGGCAACAAACCTCTGTTTTACAAGGAATGCTTTGAGAAAGGTATATGGTCAATAATTGACTTGATGGATGACACTGGCAGTCCTCTGGACAATGAGCAGTTCTGTACTACACACAGATTCAAGCCTCCCATATTAGAGTTGCTAAAGTTACGAAACGCACTGCCTCGACAATTTGTATTCCTGACCAAAAATATAATGACGCACCGAACCGTACAACCACAGTTACCCCGACTATCACTCCAGGGAATCTCAATTGTGGACAGAAAGCGCAGCAACTCCTTTATTAGGAAATGTTTCACAGGAAACTTATTCCCTGGACGTCAAAAAAAAAAAAAAGGATATTTTAAATAAATTTGATGAGGAATCGATTGCCACGCTGCGAACTATGTATCTGACTCTACCCATACCCCCAAGGCAAAAGAGACCCACTTCAAAATTATGACTGACATCTACCCATCCAAGGAATTATCGAGGGTACGCTTTAATTTTGAAGATAATATTTGTACATTTTGTGAAGACAACATTGAAACCACTGACCATATATTTTTTCTCCTTCTCATTCCATCGTCACCAGTTTCCTTCTCAAAAGATGATATAACATTCTGTTTACTTATAAGCAACATAACAGATGAACTCTGTTTCAATGTTCTTTTAGGCCTGGCCAAGTTCTTCATTCACAAGAACAGAATGCAAAAATGCTCCCCAAATTTTAATGTCTTCATAAACGATTTTGAAATATAAAAAAAAAAAAAAAATCCTTAAAACTTATGGAAAAATCCGAAAACAAAAAAATATAGTTACCCATGTCCGAGGTTCCTTTTTTTTTTGGTAAAAAAAAAAAACAAAAACAAAAAAAACAACTTGATTACATGTTACATTCCCCTTGCAATTTTTTTTTTTTTTTTCGTTTTAATTTCTTATTTGTCTATCTATTGATTTAATTACTTCCTTTTAATTTCTTTTTTTGTCTCGCACTGTAAATTTCTCACAAACCTGTAACACTATTAACTTCTCATTACATACAGAACAAATGTCCTGATGTCCGTTGCTTCCTCATCCCTGGTTGTTTCATTGACATTCAGTTCTACCTTGCTATGTTTATTTGTACATTTGTATATTTGGGTGTACTATTTATGTTCAATTAAAAACAGTTTGATGTCTGAGATTCCTTGTGAACCGCCAACTTAATTACATGTTATATTCCCCTCACAATTTTTTTTTTTCGTTTTTAATTTTATTTTTCTATCTATTTATTTAATTATATCCTTCTAATTTTCTTTTTTTGTCTAGCATTAAAAATTTCTCGCAAACCGTTAACACTATTAACTTCTGATTACTTACAGCACGATTGCGCTTATGCCCCCCCACCCATCCCGCTTTTTCCGTACGGAGGCAGACACTGAGATCGAAAGCAAATGGGTGTCATTGAAATGCAGTAACAGGGTGATAACAGCCGTGTTCGAAGTGTGTAGGGGCTTATAGGAGAGCAGAAGCACGTCACGCAATTCACCTGAGTTCGGAGGATCGGGAGTACCAGGGCCCATAGCGGAGAAGCGGAAGAGCGGAGTTATGTGTCTCTTCTCAAAGGCGGGGAAGCTGGGGGGCAGCAGGACCCCTTAGACCGGCTAAGGTGAGCCTACTCCGGACAGAGATCACCCTGAGTTATGACTGGAGCTCCCGGACCTCTGGGCACACACATATGTGAATGACTGGATGAGCTAATGTTGGTTTGGTTGTGGATACGTTTCGGCCAATGCTATCAGCACAGCGATGATGAGTTCAGGTGTGTCTGTGTGTGTTTGTGTGTTTGTGTGTGTGTGTGTGTGTGTGTGTGTGTGTGCGTGTGTTTGTGTGTGTGTGAGAGTTTGTTTTTGTGGGTTGGGGGGGGTTCCCGCGGACACGGAGTACCAGGGCCTGGAGCGGATGAGGTGAGGAGCGGAGGAGAGCAGAAGCCCGGACCGTGATTCGCTTGTGTCCAGCGGCTCGGGAGTTCCAGGGCCCGAAACGGAGGAGCGGAGGAGCGGAGGAGCGGAGGAGCGGAGGAGCGGAGGACAGCAAAACCCCTTTCTGCAATTCGCCTGAGTCCGGCGGATCGGTAGTACCTGGTTCCGCAGCGGATGAGCGGAGGAGTGGAGGAGATGTTTCTCTTCTCAGAGGCGGCGAGGGGGGGGGGGCAGGACCCCTTACCCTTATCCCCCCCGGACGTTTGAGTGGAGCTCCCGGACCTCCGGGCACGCACATGCGAATGACTGGATCACAGGGAGTGCCAGGGCCTGGAGCGGATGAGCAGAGGAGAGGCGGAGGGCAGAAGCCCGGCCCTGTTCAAGAGTTCCAGGGTCCAAAGCGGGGGAGCGAAGAAGCGGAGGAGGGGAGGAGAGCAGAAGAGCAAAAAACTGGCCCGGAATTCACCGAAGTCCCGCGGATCGGGAGTTCCAGGGCCCGGAGCGGAAGAGCGGAGGAGCGGAGGAGAGGAGGAGCGGAGCAAAGCTAAGCCCGTCTTAACAACAAGGAAATTACAGATGAGGCTATAATTTCTAATGAAAACTTTAAATTCTATAGCCACGTATACACTTCGACATTGTCAAAAAGCGATTGTGACTCCTTTCCATTAAATATTCCTCAATATATCCCAAAAATAAACAACAAACAATATATGTTTGTTTATATATGTTTATATATAAACAACAAAAAATATACAGTTTGATGTCTGAGATTCCTTGTGAATCGCCAACTTAATTACATGTCGTATTCCCCTTGCATTTTTTTTTTTTGGTTTTAATTTCATTTGTCTATCTATTTATCTAATTATTTCCTTTTAATTTCGTTTTTTGTCTAGCACTGTAAATTTCTCACAAACCTGTAACACTATTAACTTCTCATTACATACAGAACAAATGTCCTCATGTCCGTTGCTTCCTCATGCCTGGTTGTTTCATTGACATTCAGTTCTACCTTGCTATGTTTATTTGTACATTTGTATATTTGGGTGTACTATTTATGTTCAATTAAAAACAGTTTGATGTCTGAGATTCCCTGTGAACCGCCAACTTAATTACATGTTATATTCCCCTCACAATTTTTTTTTTTTCGTTTTTAATTTTATTTTTCTATCTATTTATTTAATTATATCCTTTTAATTTTCTTTTTTTGTCTAGCATTAAAAATTTCTCGCAAACCGTTAACACTATTAACTTCTGATTACTTACAGCACGAATGCGCTTATGCCCCCCCACCCCCCACCCCCCCGCTTTTTCCGTACGGTGGCAGACACTGAGATCGAAAGCAAATGGGTGTCATTGAAATGCAGTAACAGGGTGATAACAGCCGTGTTCGAAGTGTGTAGGGGCTTATAGTAGAGCAGAAGCACGTCACGCAATTCACCTGAGTTCGGAGGATCGGGAGTACCAGGGCCCATAGCGGAGAAGCGGAAGAGCGGAGTTATGTGTCTCTTCTCAAAGGCCGGGAAGCTGGGGGGCAGCAGGACCCCTTAGAGCGGCTAATGTGAGCCTTCTCCGGACATAGATCACCCGGACTTATGACTGGAGCTCCCGGACCTCTGGGCACACACATATGTGAATGAGTGGATGAGCTAATGTTGGTTTGGTTGTGGAAACGTTTCGGCCAATGCTATTAGCACAGCTATGATGAGTTCAGGTGTGTCTGTGTGTGTTTGTGTGTTTGTGTGTGTGTGTGTGTGTGTGTGTGTGCGTGTGTTTGTGTGTGTGTGAGAGTTTGTTTTTGTGGGTTGGGGGGGGTTCCCGCGGACACGGAGTACCAGGGCCTGGAGCGGATGAGGTGAGGAGCGGAGGAGAGCAGAAGCCCGGACCGTGATTCGCTTGTGTCCAGCGGTTCGGGAGTTCCAGGGCCCGAAACGGAGGAGCGGAGGAGCGGAGGACGGCAAAACCCCTTTCTGCAATTCGCCTGAGTCCGGCGGATCGGTAATACCTGGTTCCGCAGCGGAGGAGCGGAGGAGTGGAGGAGATGTTTCTCTTCTCAGAGGCGGCGAGGAGGGGGGGAGAGGGACAGGACCCCTTACCCTTACCCCCCCCGGACGTTTGAGTGGAGCTCCCGGACCTCCGGGCACGCACATGCGAATGACTGGATCACAGGGAGTGCCAGGGCCTGGAGCGGATGAGCAGAGGAGAGGCGGAGGGCAGAAGCCCGGCCCTGTTCAAGAGTTCCAGGGTCCAAAGCGGGGGAGCGAAGAAGCGGAGGAGGGGAGGAGAGCAGAAGAGCAAAAAAACTGGCCCGGAATTCACCGAAGTCCCGCGGATCGGGAGTTCCAGGGCCCGGAGCGGAAGAGCGGAGGAGAGGAGGAGCGGAGCAAAGCGGAAGCCCGTCTTAACAACAAGGAAATTACAGATGAGGCTATCATTTCCAATGAAAACTTTAAATTCTATAGCCACCTATACACTTCGACATTGTCAAAAAGCGATTGTGACTCCTTTCCATTAAATATTCCTCAATATATCCCAAAAATAAACAACAAACAATATATGTTTGTTTATATATGTTTATATATAAACAACAAAAAATATACAGTTTGATGTCTGAGATTCCTTGTGAATCGCCAACTTAATTACATGTCGTATTCCCCTTGCATTTTTTTTTTTTCGGTTTTAATTTCATTGGTCTATCTATTTATTTAATTATTTCCTTTTAATTTCTTTTTTTGTCTAGCAATGTAAATTTCTCACAAACCGTTAACACTATTAACTTCTGATTACATACAGAACGAATGTCCTTATGTCCTTTTCTTCTTCATGCCTGGTTGTTTCATTGACATTCAGTTCTACCTTGCCATGTTTATTTGTACATTTGCGTGTACTATTTATGTTCAATTAAAAAAAAAAAAAAAAAAAGAATGAGAGGCTGAGAAAATCTCCATGTCTCTCTCTCTCCCCCCTTAATGCCCCCCCGCTTTTTCCGTACGTTGGCAGACAATGAGATCAAAAGCAAATGGGTGTCATCGTAATGCAGTAACAGGGTGATAAAGGCCATGTTAGAAGTGTGTATGGGCTTATTTTACAGGCTTTCCCCTGGTACTCCATGGATTACCAGGGGCGTTTCTGCCGTGAAGCTGAAAGGAGCTGTTTCGGTGTTCCTGTTTATAAATCCACTCAGCAATGAGGTGAAAAGCACATCGGTATCGATATAATTCGGTAACAGGGCGATAACATCCATGTATTCCGCTCTGGGCCCTGGTACTCCTCGGGGGGGTGAACGCCGGGCCGAACTAGTCCTGGTACTCCATGGAGTACCAGAGGCCCGCCGCAGTGAGAGTAAATGGAGCAATTTGGGTGTTCAATTGTAAAAAGCGGCCTAAAATCCGTGTGGAAAGCAAACGAGTGTTGTTTTAAGACAGTGTGAGGGTGACAGCAATCTCTCCAAGAAGCTTTCTTGGGTTATTTCTGAGGTTTCTCAATGCACTCCTAATGGGAGAGAAGGTAAAGCCCATAAAGCCCACGGGCTTTTCCTTTGTCCGCGCTGCAAGGGACTTTACTCGTTTTTTCGAGGGGACATCCCGCGGGATAGTGTTGGAGTGGCCGTCTAGGAGGAGGGTTTTATTTTCTCCCCTGACGCGTGGTGGTTGATTGTCTCCGAGTCGAGTCGGCACACGTGACCCGCCGTAGGAGGGCCCCC
>NW_028234000.1:1007500-1027500 GCF_037954325.1 Fistularia commersonii
GCCCCTCCTGACGCAACCCTCTGCATTTATCCGGGCTTGGGACCGGCACAGGGAGACACTGCTCCGTGCCCCCCCCCCCCCCCCCCCCCCCCCAAAAGGCAGGCTTGGAGAGACACGGGCCAGTGCCGCCCTGAGGCTGCATTACCCTCTCTTTCTTACATTTATTATAAAAATATGCTTATCTTCCTTTTAGCTCATCACACATGTCTTTATGATTTTCAGTCCATGCCTCAGCCGGCCTGAAGCTCAACTGATGCGCATGTGCGGATGCCTCTATCTAGCGGACATAAAATAAAGACAATCATTCAAATGTGAATGAGTCGGCGTGATGCTCCGGGATGTGTGGAGCTCAGGGAGCTCCACGAGTGAGGGAGTTAAGTTAGGGCGGGGGTGCAAGTAGGCTCTAGGATTCCCCGAGTCGGGGCGAGCGATGGGTTTAGAGGCGTATTGCATTGAAGATAATGGCCGCATATCCTTCTTGGACTTTTCTAAAGCCTTTGACTCGGTCGAACATCCATTTATCATAGCAACGCTCGAACATTTTGGATTTGGTTAAATATTCAGGAATGTGATCCGTGGGCTCTATGAGAATATTCATAGCTGTGTCACCCTGCCAAGCGGCACCACTCCGAGCTTCCATGTTGATGTGGGAATCCCCCAAGGTTGCCCCATCTCACCCTATTTATTTATAATTGCTACCGAAATGCTAGCCGTTTATGTTGAAAAGAGCAACGATATCCAAAAGTTAGACGTGCTGGGGACTGAAATTGTTATTAGCCTGCTGGCAGATGACACAACCTTAGTTTTGAAAAATGAACATCAAGTCCCAATAAGTGCCGAAAACAACCAAAACATTCTCCAAGGCTTCAGGATTGTCATTAAACTTAAAGAAATGCAAACTTCTTGCGCTGCATGACTCGCCACTAAAGGAAATCAGCGATGTTTCCATGAAATCAGAAATAAAATACTTGAGCATTTTCCTATCCAAGGACCAAACGTTAAATCAATCCAGGAACATTGAATCTAAACTGAATCAAAGTAAAGCTTAATTCTAATATATGGCTCCAGAGAGATTTATCAATATTAGGCCGGATATATTGGACTAAAATGGATGTGTTTATCCAGATGTATATACCCAGCGTATTCCAATGCTGCTCCAAATCAACTCGTAAAATCTGTTAACCAAATCAATTTCAACTTTATCTGGAGGAACAGACCACACCATCTAAGAAAAATCACATATGGTGAAAGAAACAAGTGAAGGAGGGCTGAAAGTGATAGAGTCGGACTGCTTGAATGGGACATTGAAGGTGAACTGGTTGAAATCCTGGATCAAACCTCATCGTTCTTTCGGGTATTGTACTCCAAACTACTTATTCAACAAAGTCGGCGGCCTGAGTCTTCTGCTTATCTCTGACTTGGATATCAACAAGATTCCTGTCAAATGTTCAGAGTTCCATAAACAAATATTATTATACTGGAAAATGATATACGTACACAATTTCTCACCACACAGTATAATAGTTTGGAACAATCGATATGTACTGCATGGCAACAAACCTCTGTTTTACAAGGAATGCTTTGAGAAAGGTATATGGTCGATAATTGACTTGATGGATGACACTGGCAGTCCTCTGGACAATGAGCAGTTCTGTACTACACACAGATTCAAGCCTCCCATATTAGAGTTGCTAAAGTTACGAAACGCACTGCCTCGACAATTTGTATTCCTGACCAAAAATATAATGACGCACCGAACCGTACAACCACAGTTACCCCGACTATCACTCCAGGGAATCTCAATTGTGGACAGAAAGCGCGGCAACTCCTTTATTAGGAAATGTTTCACAGGAAACTTATTCCCTGGACGTCAAAAAAAAAAAAAAAGGATATTTTAAATAAATTTGATGAGGAATCGATTGCCACGCTGCGAACCATGTATCTGACTCTACCCATACCCCCAAGGCAAAAGAGACCCACTTCAAAATTATGACTGACATCTACCCATCTAAGGAATTATCGAGGGTACGCTTTAATTTTGAAGATAATATTTGTACATTTTGTGAAGACAACATTGAAACCACTGACCATATATTTTTTCTCCTTCTCATTCCATCGTCACCAGTTTCCTTCTCAAAAGATGATACAACATTCTGTTTACTTATAAGCAACATAACAGATGAACTCTGTGTCAATGTTCTTTTAGGCCTGGCCAAGTTCTTCATTCACAAGAACAGAATGCAAAAATGCTCCCCAAATTTTAATGTCTTCATAAACGATTTTGAAATATAAAAAAAAAAAAAAAAAATCCTTAAAACTTATGGAAAAATCCAAAAACTAAAAAATATAGTTACCCATGTCCGAGGTTCCTTTTTTTTTTGGTAAAAAAAAAAAAAACAAAAAAAAAAAAACAACTTGATTACATGTTACATTCCCCTTGCAATTTTTTTTTTTTTTTTTTTCGTTTTAATTTCTTATTTGTCTATCTATTGATTTAATTACTTCCTTTTAATTTCTTTTTTTGTCTCGCACTGTAAATTTCTCACAAACCTGTAACACTATTAACTTCTCATTACATACAGAACAAATGTCCTGATGTCCGTTGCTTCCTCATCCCTGGTTGTTTCATTGACATTCAGTTCTACCTTGCTATGTTTATTTGTACATTTGTATATTTGGGTGTACTATTTATGTTCAATTAAAAACAGTTTGATGTCTGAGATTCCTTGTGAACCGCCAACTTAATTACATGTTATATTCCCCTCACAATTTTTTTTTTTCGTTTTTAATTTTATTTTTCTATCTATTTATTTAATTATATCCTTTTAATTTTCTTTTTTTGTCTAGCATTAAAAATTTCTCGCAAACCGTTAACACTATTAACTTCTGATTACTTACAGCACGAATGCGCTTATGCCCCCCCACCCATCCCGCTTTTTCCGTACGGTGGCAGACACTGAGATCGAAAGCAAATGGGTGTCACTGAAATGCAGTAACAGGGTGATAACAGCCGTGTTCGAAGTGTGTAGGGGCTTATAGGAGAGCAGAAGCACGTCACGCAATTCACCTGAGTTCGGAGGATCGGGAGTACCAGGGCCCATAGCGGAGAAGCGGAAGAGCGCAGTTATGTGTCTCTTCTCAAAGGCGGGGAAGCTGGGGGGCAGCAGGACCCCTTAGACCGGCTAATGTGAGCCTTCTCCGGACATAGATCACCCGGACTTATGACTGGAGCTCCCGGACCTCTGGGCACACACATATGTGAATGAGTGGATGAGCTAATGTTGGTTTGGTTGTGGATACGTTTCGGCCAATGCTATCAGCACAGCTATGATTATCCCCAGAACGTTGAGAACGAGCTCCCGGAACTCCAGACATGCATATATAAAAGAGTGGAATTAAGGTGTGTGTGTGTGTGTGTGTGTGTGTGTGTGTGTGTGTATACGTGTGGGACAGAAGTAATGTTGGGGACAGAAATTGTTATTAGCCTGCTGGCAGATGACACAACCTTAGTTTTGAAAAATGAACATCAAGTCCCAATAAGTGCTGAAAAAAACCAAAACATTCTCCAAGGCTTCAGGATTGTCATTAAACTTAAAGAAATGCAAACTTCTTGCGCTGCATGACTCGCCACTAAAGGAAATCAGCGATGTTTCTATGAAATCAGAAATAAAATACTTGAGCATTTTCCTATCCAAGGACCAAACGTTAAATCAATCCAGGAACATTGAATCTAAACTGAATCAAAGTAAAGCTTAATTCTAATATATGGCTCCAGAGAGATTTATCAATATTAGGCCGGATATATTTGACTAAAATGGATGTGTTTATCCAGATGTATATACCCAGCGTATTCCAATGCTGCTCCAAATCAACTCGTAAAATCTGTTAACCAAATCAATTTCAACTTTATCTGGAGGAACAGACCACACCATCTAAGAAAAATCACATATGGTGAAAGAAACAAGTGAAGGAGGGCTGAAAGTGATAGAGTCGGACTGCTTGAATGGGACATTGAAGGTGAACTGGTTGAAATCCTGGATCAAACCTCATCGTTCTTTCTGGTATTGTACTCCAAACTACTTATTCAACAAAGTCGGCGGCCTGAGTCTTCTGCTTATCTCTGACTTGGATATCAACAAGATTCCTGTCAAATGTTCAGAGTTCCATAAACAAATATTATTATACTGGAAAATGATATACGTACACAATTTCTCACCACACAGTATAATAGTTTGGAACAATCGATATGTACTGCATGGCAACAAACCTCTGTTTTACAAGGAATGCTTTGAGAAAGGTATATGGTCGATAATTGACTTGATGGATGACACTGGCAGTCCTCTGGACAATGAGCAGTTCTGTACTACACACAGATTCAAGCCTCCCATATTAGAGTTGCTAAAGTTACGAAACGCACTGCCTCGACAATTTGTATTCCTGACCAAAAATATAATGACGCACCGAACCGTACAACCACAGTTACCCCGACTATCACTCCAGGGAATCTCAATTGTGGACAGAAAGCGCGGCAACTCCTTTATTAGGAAATGTTTCACAGGAAACTTATTCCCTGGACGTCAAAAAAAAAAAAAAGGATATTTTAAATAAATTTGATGAGGAATCGATTGCCACGCTGCGAACTATGTATCTGACTCTACCCATACCCCCAAGGCAAAAGAGACCCACTTCAAAATTATGACTGACATCTACCCATCTAAGGAATTATCGAGGGTACGCTTTAATTTTGAAGATAATATTTGTACATTTTGTGAAGACAACATTGAAACCACTGACCATATTTTTTTCTCCTTCTCATTCCATCGTCACCAGTTTCCTTCTCAAAAGATGATATAACATTCTGTTTACTTATAAGCAACATAACAGATGAACTCTGTGTCAATGTTCTTTTAGGCCTGGCCAAGTTCTTCATTCACAAGAACAGAATGCAAAAATGCTCCCCAAATTTTAATGTCTTCATAAAAAAATCCTTAAAACTTATGGAAAAATCCAAAAACTAAAAAATATAGTTACCCATGTCCGAGGTTCCTTTTTTTTTTGGTAAAAAAAAAAAAACAAAAAAAAAAAAACAACTTGATTACATGTTACATTCCCCTTGCAATTTTTTTTTTTTTTTTCGTTTTAATTTCTTATTTGTCTATCTATTGATTTAATTACTTCCTTTTAATTTCTTTTTTTGTCTCGCACTGTAAATTTCTCACAAACCTGTAACACTATTAACTTCTCATTACATACAGAACAAATGTCCTGATGTCCGTTGCTTCCTCATCCCTGGTTGTTTCATTGACATTCAGTTCTACCTTGCTATGTTTATTTGTACATTTGTATATTTGGGTGTACTATTTATGTTCAATTAAAAACAGTTTGATGTCTGAGATTCCTTGTGAACCGCCAACTTAATTACATGTTATATTCCCCTCACAATTTTTTTTTTTCGTTTTTAATTTTATTTTTCTATCTATTTATTTAATTATATCCTTCTAATTTTCTTTTTTTGTCTAGCATTAAAAATTTCTCGCAAACCGTTAACACTATTAACTTCTGATTACTTACAGCACGAATGCGCTTATGCCCCCCCACCCATCCCGCTTTTTCCGTACGGAGGCAGACACTGAGATCGAAAGCAAATGGGTGTCATTGAAATGCAGTAACAGGGTGATAACAGCCGTGTTCGAAGTGTGTAGGGGCTTATAGGAGAGCAGAAATCCGTCACGCAATTCACCTGAGTTCGGAGGATCGGGAGTACCAGGGCCCATAGCGGAGAAGCGGAAGAGCGGAGTTATGTGTCTCTTCTCAAAGGCCGGGAAGCTGGGGGGCAGCAGGACCCCTTAGAGCGGCTAATGTGAGCCTTCTCCGGACATAGATCACCCGGACTTATGACTGGAGCTCCCGGACCTCCGGGCACACACATATGTGAATGAGTGGATGAGCTAATGTCGGTTTGGTTGTGGATACGTTTCGGCCAATGCTATCAGCACAGCTATGATTATCCCCAGAACGTTGAGAACGAGCTCCCGGAACTCCAGACATGCGTATATAAAAGAGTGGAATTAAGGTGTGTGTGTGTGTGTGTGTGTGTGTGTGTGTGTGTATACGTGTGGGACAGAAGTAATGTTGGGGACAGAAATTGTTATTAGCCTGCTGGCAGATGACACAACCTTAGTTTTGAAAAATGAACATCAAGTCCCAATAAGTGCTGAAAAAAACCAAAACATTCTCCAAGGCTTCAGGATTGTCATTAAACTTAAAGAAATGCAAACTTCTTGCGCTGCATGACTCGCCACTAAAGGAAATCAGCGATGTTTCTATGAAATCAGAAATAAAATACTTGAGCATTTTCCTATCCAAGGACCAAACGTTAAATCAATCCAGGAACATTGAATCTAAACTGAATCAAAGTAAAGCTTAATTCTAATATATGGCTCCAGAGAGATTTATCAATATTAGGCCGGATATATTTGACTAAAATGGATGTGTTTATCCAGATGTATATACCCAGCGTATTCCAATGCTGCTCCAAATCAACTCGTAAAATCTGTTAACCAAATCAATTTCAACTTTATCTGGAGGAACAGACCACACCATCTAAGAAAAATCACATATGGTGAAAGAAACAAGTGAAGGAGGGCTGAAAGTGATAGAGTCGGACTGCTTGAATGGGACATTGAAGGTGAACTGGTTGAAATCCTGGATCAAACCTCATCGTTCTTTCTGGTATTGTACTCCAAACTACTTATTCAACAAAGTCGGCGGCCTGAGTCTTCTGCTTATCTCTGACTTGGATATCAACAAGATTCCTGTCAAATGTTCAGAGTTCCATAAACAAATATTATTATACTGGAAAATGATATACGTACACAATTTCTCACCACACAGTATAATAGTTTGGAACAATCGATATGTACTGCATGGCAACAAACCTCTGTTTTACAAGGAATGCTTTGAGAAAGGTATATGGTCGATAATTGACTTGATGGATGACACTGGCAGTCCTCTGGACAATGAGCAGTTCTGTACTACACACAGATTCAAGCCTCCCATATTAGAGTTGCTAAAGTTACGAAACGCACTGCCTCGACAATTTGTATTCCTGACCAAAAATATAATGACGCACCGAACCGTACAACCACAGTTACCCCGACTATCACTCCAGGGAATCTCAATTGTGGACAGAAAGCGCGGCAACTCCTTTATTAGGAAATGTTTCACAGGAAACTTATTCCCTGGACGTCAAAAAAAAAAAAAAGGATATTTTAAATAAATTTGATGAGGAATCGATTGCCACGCTGCGAACCATGTATCTGACTCTACCCATACCCCCAAGGCAAAAGAGACCCACTTCAAAATTATGACTGACATCTACCCATCTAAGGAATTATCGAGGGTACGCTTTAATTTTGAAGATAATATTTGTACATTTTGTGAAGACAACATTGAAACCACTGACCATATATTTTTTCTCCTTCTCATTCCATCGTCACCAGTTTCCTTCTCAAAAGATGATATAACATTCTGTTTACTTATAAGCAACATAACAGATGAACTCTGTGTCAATGTTCTTTTAGGCCTGGCCAAGTTCTTCATTCACAAGAACAGAATGCAAAAATGCTCCCCAAATTTTAATGTCTTCATAAACGATTTTGAAATATAAAAAAAAAAAAAAAAAAATCCTTAAAACTTATGGAAAAATCCAAAAACTAAAAAATATAGTTACCCATGTCCGAGGTTCCTTTTTTTTTTGGTAAAAAAAAAAAAACAAAAAAAAAAAAACAACTTGATTACATGTTACATTCCCCTTGCAATTTTTTTTTTTTTTTTTCGTTTTAATTTCTTATTTGTCTATCTATTGATTTAATTACTTCCTTTTAATTTCTTTTTTTGTCTCGCACTGTAAATTTCTCACAAACCTGTAACACTATTAACTTCTCATTACATACAGAACAAATGTCCTGATGTCCGTTGCTTCCTCATCCCTGGTTGTTTCATTGACATTCAGTTCTACCTTGCTATGTTTATTTGTACATTTGTATATTTGGGTGTACTATTTATGTTCAATTAAAAACAGTTTGATGTCTGAGATTCCTTGTGAACCGCCAACTTAATTACATGTTATATTCCCCTCACAATTTTTTTTTTTCGTTTTTAATTTTATTTTTCTATCTATTTATTTAATTATATCCTTCTAATTTTCTTTTTTTGTCTAGCATTAAAAATTTCTCGCAAACCGTTAACACTATTAACTTCTGATTACTTACAGCACGAATGCGCTTATGCCCCCCCACCCATCCCGCTTTTTCCGTACGGAGGCAGACACTGAGATCGAAAGCAAATGGGTGTCATTGAAATGCAGTAACAGGGTGATAACAGCCGTGTTCGAAGTGTGTAGGGGCTTATAGGAGAGCAGAAATCCGTCACGCAATTCACCTGAGTTCGGAGGATCGGGAGTACCAGGGCCCATAGCGGAGAAGCGGAAGAGCGGAGTTATGTGTCTCTTCTCAAAGGCCGGGAAGCTGGGGGGCAGCAGGACCCCTTAGAGCGGCTAATGTGAGCCTTCTCCGGACATAGATCACCCGGACTTATGACTGGAGCTCCCGGACCTCCGGGCACACACATATGTGAATGAGTGGATGAGCTAATGTCGGTTTGGTTGTGGATACGTTTCGGCCAATGCTATCAGCACAGCTATGATTATCCCCAGAACGTTGAGAACGAGCTCCCGGAACTCCAGACATGCGTATATAAAAGAGTGGAATTAAGGTGTGTGTGTGTGTGTGTGTGTGTGTGTGTGTGTGTATACGTGTGGGACAGAAGTAATGTTGGGGACAGAAATTGTTATTAGCCTGCTGGCAGATGACACAACCTTAGTTTTGAAAAATGAACATCAAGTCCCAATAAGTGCTGAAAAAAACCAAAACATTCTCCAAGGCTTCAGGATTGTCATTAAACTTAAAGAAATGCAAACTTCTTGCGCTGCATGACTCGCCACTAAAGGAAATCAGCGATGTTTCTATGAAATCAGAAATAAAATACTTGAGCATTTTCCTATCCAAGGACCAAACGTTAAATCAATCCAGGAACATTGAATCTAAACTGAATCAAAGTAAAGCTTAATTCTAATATATGGCTCCAGAGAGATTTATCAATATTAGGCCGGATATATTTGACTAAAATGGATGTGTTTATCCAGATGTATATACCCAGCGTATTCCAATGCTGCTCCAAATCAACTCGTAAAATCTGTTAACCAAATCAATTTCAACTTTATCTGGAGGAACAGACCACACCATCTAAGAAAAATCACATATGGTGAAAGAAACAAGTGAAGGAGGGCTGAAAGTGATAGAGTCGGACTGCTTGAATGGGACATTGAAGGTGAACTGGTTGAAATCCTGGATCAAACCTCATCGTTCTTTCTGGTATTGTACTCCAAACTACTTATTCAACAAAGTCGGCGGCCTGAGTCTTCTGCTTATCTCTGACTTGGATATCAACAAGATTCCTGTCAAATGTTCAGAGTTCCATAAACAAATATTATTATACTGGAAAATGATATACGTACACAATTTCTCACCACACAGTATAATAGTTTGGAACAATCGATATGTACTGCATGGCAACAAACCTCTGTTTTACAAGGAATGCTTTGAGAAAGGTATATGGTCGATAATTGACTTGATGGATGACACTGGCAGTCCTCTGGACAATGAGCAGTTCTGTACTACACACAGATTCAAGCCTCCCATATTAGAGTTGCTAAAGTTACGAAACGCACTGCCTCGACAATTTGTATTCCTGACCAAAAATATAATGACGCACCGAACCGTACAACCACAGTTACCCCGACTATCACTCCAGGGAATCTCAATTGTGGACAGAAAGCGCGGCAACTCCTTTATTAGGAAATGTTTCACAGGAAACTTATTCCCTGGACGTCAAAAAAAAAAAAAAGGATATTTTAAATAAATTTGATGAGGAATCGATTGCCACGCTGCGAACCATGTATCTGACTCTACCCATACCCCCAAGGCAAAAGAGACCCACTTCAAAATTATGACTGACATCTACCCATCTAAGGAATTATCGAGGGTACGCTTTAATTTTGAAGATAATATTTGTACATTTTGTGAAGACAACATTGAAACCACTGACCATATATTTTTTCTCCTTCTCATTCCATCGTCACCAGTTTCCTTCTCAAAAGATGATATAACATTCTGTTTACTTATAAGCAACATAACAGATGAACTCTGTGTCAATGTTCTTTTAGGCCTGGCCAAGTTCTTCATTCACAAGAACAGAATGCAAAAATGCTCCCCAAATTTTAATGTCTTCATAAACGATTTTGAAATATAAAAAAAAAAAAAAAAAAATCCTTAAAACTTATGGAAAAATCCAAAAACTAAAAAATATAGTTACCCATGTCCGAGGTTCCTTTTTTTTTTGGTAAAAAAAAAAAAACAAAAAAAAAAAAACAACTTGATTACATGTTACATTCCCCTTGCAATTTTTTTTTTTTTTTTTCGTTTTAATTTCTTATTTGTCTATCTATTGATTTAATTACTTCCTTTTAATTTCTTTTTTTGTCTCGCACTGTAAATTTCTCACAAACCTGTAACACTATTAACTTCTCATTACATACAGAACAAATGTCCTGATGTCCGTTGCTTCCTCATCCCTGGTTGTTTCATTGACATTCAGTTCTACCTTGCTATGTTTATTTGTACATTTGTATATTTGGGTGTACTATTTATGTTCAATTAAAAACAGTTTGATGTCTGAGATTCCTTGTGAACCGCCAACTTAATTACATGTTATATTCCCCTCACAATTTTTTTTTTTCGTTTTTAATTTTATTTTTCTATCTATTTATTTAATTATATCCTTTTAATTTTCTTTTTTTGTCTAGCATTAAAAATTTCTCGCAAACCGTTAACACTATTAACTTCTGATTACTTACAGCACGAATGCGCTTATGCCCCCCCACCCCCCGCTTTTTCCGTACGGTGGCAGACACTGAGATCGAAAGCAAATGGGTGTCATTGAAATGCAGTAACAGGGTGATAACAGCCGTGTTCGAAGTGTGTAGGGGCTTATAGGAGAGCAGAAGCACGTCACGCAATTCACCTGAGTTCGGAGGATCGGGAGTACCAGGGCCCATAGCGGAGAAGCGGAAGAGCGGAGTTATGTGTCTCTTCTCAAAGGCGGGGAAGCTGGGGGGCAGCAGGACCCCTTAGACCGGCTAATGTGAGCCTTCTCCGGACATAGATCACCCGGACTTATGACTGGAGCTCCCGGACCTCTGGGCACACACATATGTGAATGAGTGGATGAGCTAATGTTGGTTTGGTTGTGGATACGTTTCGGCCAATGCTATCAGCACAGCTATGATTATCCCCAGAACGTTGAGAACGAGCTCCCGGAACTCCAGACATGCGTATATAAAAGAGTGGAATTAAGGTGTGTGTGTGTGTGTGTGTGTGTGTTTGTGTGTGTGTGTGTGTGTGTGTATACGTGTGGGACAGAAGTAATGTTGGGGACAGAAATTGTTATTAGCCTGCTGGCGGATGACACAACCTTAGTTTTGAAAAATGAACATCAAGTCCCAATAAGTGCTGAAAAAAACCAAAACATTCTCCAAGGCTTCAGGATTGTCATTAAACTTAAAGAAATGCAAACTTCTTGCGCTGCATGACTCGCCACTAAAGGAAATCAGCGATGTTTCTATGAAATCAGAAATAAAATACTTGAGCATTTTCCTATCCAAGGACCAAACGTTAAATCAATCCAGGAACATTGAATCTAAACTGAATCAAAGTAAAGCTTAATTCTAATATATGGCTCCAGAGAGATTTATCAATATTAGGCCGGATATATTTGACTAAAATGGATGTGTTTATCCAGATGTATATACCCAGCGTATTCCAATGCTGCTCCAAATCAACTCGTAAAATCTGTTAACCAAATCAATTTCAACTTTATCTGGAGGAACAGACCACACCATCTAAGAAAAATCACATATGGTGAAAGAAACAAGTGAAGGAGGGCTGAAAGTGATAGAGTCGGACTGCTTGAATGGGACATTGAAGGTGAACTGGTTGAAATCCTGGATCAAACCTCATCGTTCTTTCTGGTATTGTACTCCAAACTACTTATTCAACAAAGTCGGCGGCCTGAGTCTTCTGCTTATCTCTGACTTGGATATCAACAAGATTCCTGTCAAATGTTCAGAGTTCCATAAACAAATATTATTATACTGGAAAATGATATACGTACACAATTTCTCACCACACAGTATAATAGTTTGGAACAATCGATATGTACTGCATGGCAACAAACCTCTGTTTTACAAGGAATGCTTTGAGAAAGGTATATGGTCAATAATTGACTTGATGGATGACACTGGCAGTCCTCTGGACAATGAGCAGTTCTGTACTACACACAGATTCAAGCCTCCCATATTAGAGTTGCTAAAGTTACGAAACGCACTGCCTCGACAATTTGTATTCCTGACCAAAAATATAATGACGCACCGAACCGTACAACCACAGTTACCCCGACTATCACTCCAGGGAATCTCAATTGTGGACAGAAAGCGCAGCAACTCCTTTATTAGGAAATGTTTCACAGGAAACTTATTCCCTGGACGTCAAAAAAAAAAAAAAGGATATTTTAAATAAATTTGATGAGGAATCGATTGCCACGCTGCGAACTATGTATCTGACTCTACCCATACCCCCAAGGCAAAAGAGACCCACTTCAAAATTATGACTGACATCTACCCATCCAAGGAATTATCGAGGGTACGCTTTAATTTTGAAGATAATATTTGTACATTTTGTGAAGACAACATTGAAACCACTGACCATATATTTTTTCTCCTTCTCATTCCATCGTCACCAGTTTCCTTCTCAAAAGATGATATAACATTCTGTTTACTTATAAGCAACATAACAGATGAACTCTGTTTCAATGTTCTTTTAGGCCTGGCCAAGTTCTTCATTCAAAAGAACAGAATGCAAAAATGCTCCCCAAATTTTAATGTCTTCATAAACGATTTTGAAATATAAAAAAAAAAAAAAAAAAATCCTTAAAACTTATGGAAAAATCCAAAAACTAAAAAATATAGTTACCCATGTCCGAGGTTCCTTTTTTTTTTGGTAAAAAAAAAAAAACAAAAAAAAAAAAACAACTTGATTACATGTTACATTCCCCTTGCAATTTTTTTTTTTTTTTTTCGTTTTAATTTCTTATTTGTCTATCTATTGATTTAATTACTTCCTTTTAATTTCTTTTTTTGTCTCGCACTGTAAATTTCTCACAAACCTGTAACACTATTAACTTCTCATTACATACAGAACAAATGTCCTGATGTCCGTTGCTTCCTCATCCCTGGTTGTTTCATTGACATTCAGTTCTACCTTGCTATGTTTATTTGTACATTTGTATATTTGGGTGTACTATTTATGTTCAATTAAAAACAGTTTGATGTCTGAGATTCCTTGTGAACCGCCAACTTAATTACATGTTATATTCCCCTCACAATTTTTTTTTTTCGTTTTTAATTTTATTTTTCTATCTATTTATTTAATTATATCCTTTTAATTTTCTTTTTTTGTCTAGCATTAAAAATTTCTCGCAAACCGTTAACACTATTAACTTCTGATTACTTACAGCACGAATGCGCTTATGCCCCCCCACCCCCCGCTTTTTCCGTACGGTGGCAGACACTGAGATCGAAAGCAAATGGGTGTCATTGAAATGCAGTAACAGGGTGATAACAGCCGTGTTCGAAGTGTGTAGGGGCTTATAGGAGAGCAGAAGCACGTCACGCAATTCACCTGAGTTCGGAGGATCGGGAGTACCAGGGCCCATAGCGGAGAAGCGGAAGAGCGGAGTTATGTGTCTCTTCTCAAAGGCGGGGAAGCTGGGGGGCAGCAGGACCCCTTAGACCGGCTAATGTGAGCCTTCTCCGGACATAGATCACCCGGACTTATGACTGGAGCTCCCGGACCTCTGGGCACACACATATGTGAATGAGTGGATGAGCTAATGTTGGTTTGGTTGTGGATACGTTTCGGCCAATGCTATCAGCACAGCTATGATTATCCCCAGAACGTTGAGAACGAGCTCCCGGAACTCCAGACATGCGTATATAAAAGAGTGGAATTAAGGTGTGTGTGTGTGTGTGTGTGTGTGTTTGTGTGTGTGTGTGTGTGTGTGTATACGTGTGGGACAGAAGTAATGTTGGGGACAGAAATTGTTATTAGCCTGCTGGCGGATGACACAACCTTAGTTTTGAAAAATGAACATCAAGTCCCAATAAGTGCTGAAAAAAACCAAAACATTCTCCAAGGCTTCAGGATTGTCATTAAACTTAAAGAAATGCAAACTTCTTGCGCTGCATGACTCGCCACTAAAGGAAATCAGCGATGTTTCTATGAAATCAGAAATAAAATACTTGAGCATTTTCCTATCCAAGGACCAAACGTTAAATCAATCCAGGAACATTGAATCTAAACTGAATCAAAGTAAAGCTTAATTCTAATATATGGCTCCAGAGAGATTTATCAATATTAGGCCGGATATATTTGACTAAAATGGATGTGTTTATCCAGATGTATATACCCAGCGTATTCCAATGCTGCTCCAAATCAACTCGTAAAATCTGTTAACCAAATCAATTTCAACTTTATCTGGAGGAACAGACCACACCATCTAAGAAAAATCACATATGGTGAAAGAAACAAGTGAAGGAGGGCTGAAAGTGATAGAGTCGGACTGCTTGAATGGGACATTGAAGGTGAACTGGTTGAAATCCTGGATCAAACCTCATCGTTCTTTCTGGTATTGTACTCCAAACTACTTATTCAACAAAGTCGGCGGCCTGAGTCTTCTGCTTATCTCTGACTTGGATATCAACAAGATTCCTGTCAAATGTTCAGAGTTCCATAAACAAATATTATTATACTGGAAAATGATATACGTACACAATTTCTCACCACACAGTATAATAGTTTGGAACAATCGATATGTACTGCATGGCAACAAACCTCTGTTTTACAAGGAATGCTTTGAGAAAGGTATATGGTCAATAATTGACTTGATGGATGACACTGGCAGTCCTCTGGACAATGAGCAGTTCTGTACTACACACAGATTCAAGCCTCCCATATTAGAGTTGCTAAAGTTACGAAACGCACTGCCTCGACAATTTGTATTCCTGACCAAAAATATAATGACGCACCGAACCGTACAACCACAGTTACCCCGACTATCACTCCAGGGAATCTCAATTGTGGACAGAAAGCGCAGCAACTCCTTTATTAGGAAATGTTTCACAGGAAACTTATTCCCTGGACGTCAAAAAAAAAAAAAAGGATATTTTAAATAAATTTGATGAGGAATCGATTGCCACGCTGCGAACTATGTATCTGACTCTACCCATACCCCCAAGGCAAAAGAGACCCACTTCAAAATTATGACTGACATCTACCCATCCAAGGAATTATCGAGGGTACGCTTTAATTTTGAAGATAATATTTGTACATTTTGTGAAGACAACATTGAAACCACTGACCATATATTTTTTCTCCTTCTCATTCCATCGTCACCAGTTTCCTTCTCAAAAGATGATATAACATTCTGTTTACTTATAAGCAACATAACAGATGAACTCTGTTTCAATGTTCTTTTAGGCCTGGCCAAGTTCTTCATTCACAAGAACAGAATGCAAAAATGCTCCCCAAATTTTAATGTCTTCATAAACGATTTTGAAATATAAAAAAAAAAAAAAAATCCTTAAAACTTATGGAAAAATCCGAAAACAAAAAAATATAGTTACCCATGTCCGAGGTTCCTTTTTTTTTTGGTAAAAAAAAAAAACAAAAACAAAAAAAACAACTTGATTACATGTTACATTCCCCTTGCAATTTTTTTTTTTTTTTTCGTTTTAATTTCTTATTTGTCTATCTATTGATTTAATTACTTCCTTTTAATTTCTTTTTTTGTCTCGCACTGTAAATTTCTCACAAACCTGTAACACTATTAACTTCTCATTACATACAGAACAAATGTCCTGATGTCCGTTGCTTCCTCATCCCTGGTTGTTTCATTGACATTCAGTTCTACCTTGCTATGTTTATTTGTACATTTGTATATTTGGGTGTACTATTTATGTTCAATTAAAAACAGTTTGATGTCTGAGATTCCTTGTGAACCGCCAACTTAATTACATGTTATATTCCCCTCACAATTTTTTTTTTTCGTTTTTAATTTTATTTTTCTATCTATTTATTTAATTATATCCTTCTAATTTTCTTTTTTTGTCTAGCATTAAAAATTTCTCGCAAACCGTTAACACTATTAACTTCTGATTACTTACAGCACGATTGCGCTTATGCCCCCCCACCCATCCCGCTTTTTCCGTACGGAGGCAGACACTGAGATCGAAAGCAAATGGGTGTCATTGAAATGCAGTAACAGGGTGATAACAGCCGTGTTCGAAGTGTGTAGGGGCTTATAGGAGAGCAGAAGCACGTCACGCAATTCACCTGAGTTCGGAGGATCGGGAGTACCAGGGCCCATAGCGGAGAAGCGGAAGAGCGGAGTTATGTGTCTCTTCTCAAAGGCGGGGAAGCTGGGGGGCAGCAGGACCCCTTAGACCGGCTAAGGTGAGCCTACTCCGGACAGAGATCACCCTGAGTTATGACTGGAGCTCCCGGACCTCTGGGCACACACATATGTGAATGACTGGATGAGCTAATGTTGGTTTGGTTGTGGATACGTTTCGGCCAATGCTATCAGCACAGCGATGATGAGTTCAGGTGTGTCTGTGTGTGTTTGTGTGTTTGTGTGTGTGTGTGTGTGTGTGTGTGTGTGTGCGTGTGTTTGTGTGTGTGTGAGAGTTTGTTTTTGTGGGTTGGGGGGGGTTCCCGCGGACACGGAGTACCAGGGCCTGGAGCGGATGAGGTGAGGAGCGGAGGAGAGCAGAAGCCCGGACCGTGATTCGCTTGTGTCCAGCGGCTCGGGAGTTCCAGGGCCCGAAACGGAGGAGCGGAGGAGCGGAGGAGCGGAGGAGCGGAGGAGCGGAGGACAGCAAAACCCCTTTCTGCAATTCGCCTGAGTCCGGCGGATCGGTAGTACCTGGTTCCGCAGCGGATGAGCGGAGGAGTGGAGGAGATGTTTCTCTTCTCAGAGGCGGCGAGGGGGGGGGGGCAGGACCCCTTACCCTTATCCCCCCCGGACGTTTGAGTGGAGCTCCCGGACCTCCGGGCACGCACATGCGAATGACTGGATCACAGGGAGTGCCAGGGCCTGGAGCGGATGAGCAGAGGAGAGGCGGAGGGCAGAAGCCCGGCCCTGTTCAAGAGTTCCAGGGTCCAAAGCGGGGGAGCGAAGAAGCGGAGGAGGGGAGGAGAGCAGAAGAGCAAAAAACTGGCCCGGAATTCACCGAAGTCCCGCGGATCGGGAGTTCCAGGGCCCGGAGCGGAAGAGCGGAGGAGCGGAGGAGAGGAGGAGCGGAGCAAAGCTAAGCCCGTCTTAACAACAAGGAAATTACAGATGAGGCTATAATTTCTAATGAAAACTTTAAATTCTATAGCCACGTATACACTTCGACATTGTCAAAAAGCGATTGTGACTCCTTTCCATTAAATATTCCTCAATATATCCCAAAAATAAACAACAAACAATATATGTTTGTTTATATATGTTTATATATAAACAACAAAAAATATACAGTTTGATGTCTGAGATTCCTTGTGAATCGCCAACTTAATTACATGTCGTATTCCCCTTGCATTTTTTTTTTTTGGTTTTAATTTCATTTGTCTATCTATTTATCTAATTATTTCCTTTTAATTTCGTTTTTTGTCTAGCACTGTAAATTTCTCACAAACCTGTAACACTATTAACTTCTCATTACATACAGAACAAATGTCCTCATGTCCGTTGCTTCCTCATGCCTGGTTGTTTCATTGACATTCAGTTCTACCTTGCTATGTTTATTTGTACATTTGTATATTTGGGTGTACTATTTATGTTCAATTAAAAACAGTTTGATGTCTGAGATTCCCTGTGAACCGCCAACTTAATTACATGTTATATTCCCCTCACAATTTTTTTTTTTTCGTTTTTAATTTTATTTTTCTATCTATTTATTTAATTATATCCTTTTAATTTTCTTTTTTTGTCTAGCATTAAAAATTTCTCGCAAACCGTTAACACTATTAACTTCTGATTACTTACAGCACGAATGCGCTTATGCCCCCCCACCCCCCACCCCCCCGCTTTTTCCGTACGGTGGCAGACACTGAGATCGAAAGCAAATGGGTGTCATTGAAATGCAGTAACAGGGTGATAACAGCCGTGTTCGAAGTGTGTAGGGGCTTATAGTAGAGCAGAAGCACGTCACGCAATTCACCTGAGTTCGGAGGATCGGGAGTACCAGGGCCCATAGCGGAGAAGCGGAAGAGCGGAGTTATGTGTCTCTTCTCAAAGGCCGGGAAGCTGGGGGGCAGCAGGACCCCTTAGAGCGGCTAATGTGAGCCTTCTCCGGACATAGATCACCCGGACTTATGACTGGAGCTCCCGGACCTCTGGGCACACACATATGTGAATGAGTGGATGAGCTAATGTTGGTTTGGTTGTGGAAACGTTTCGGCCAATGCTATTAGCACAGCTATGATGAGTTCAGGTGTGTCTGTGTGTGTTTGTGTGTTTGTGTGTGTGTGTGTGTGTGTGTGTGTGCGTGTGTTTGTGTGTGTGTGAGAGTTTGTTTTTGTGGGTTGGGGGGGGTTCCCGCGGACACGGAGTACCAGGGCCTGGAGCGGATGAGGTGAGGAGCGGAGGAGAGCAGAAGCCCGGACCGTGATTCGCTTGTGTCCAGCGGTTCGGGAGTTCCAGGGCCCGAAACGGAGGAGCGGAGGAGCGGAGGACGGCAAAACCCCTTTCTGCAATTCGCCTGAGTCCGGCGGATCGGTAATACCTGGTTCCGCAGCGGAGGAGCGGAGGAGTGGAGGAGATGTTTCTCTTCTCAGAGGCGGCGAGGAGGGGGGGAGAGGGACAGGACCCCTTACCCTTACCCCCCCCGGACGTTTGAGTGGAGCTCCCGGACCTCCGGGCACGCACATGCGAATGACTGGATCACAGGGAGTGCCAGGGCCTGGAGCGGATGAGCAGAGGAGAGGCGGAGGGCAGAAGCCCGGCCCTGTTCAAGAGTTCCAGGGTCCAAAGCGGGGGAGCGAAGAAGCGGAGGAGGGGAGGAGAGCAGAAGAGCAAAAAAACTGGCCCGGAATTCACCGAAGTCCCGCGGATCGGGAGTTCCAGGGCCCGGAGCGGAAGAGCGGAGGAGAGGAGGAGCGGAGCAAAGCGGAAGCCCGTCTTAACAACAAGGAAATTACAGATGAGGCTATCATTTCCAATGAAAACTTTAAATTCTATAGCCACCTATACACTTCGACATTGTCAAAAAGCGATTGTGACTCCTTTCCATTAAATATTCCTCAATATATCCCAAAAATAAACAACAAACAATATATGTTTGTTTATATATGTTTATATATAAACAACAAAAAATATACAGTTTGATGTCTGAGATTCCTTGTGAATCGCCAACTTAATTACATGTCGTATTCCCCTTGCATTTTTTTTTTTTCGGTTTTAATTTCATTGGTCTATCTATTTATTTAATTATTTCCTTTTAATTTCTTTTTTTGTCTAGCAATGTAAATTTCTCACAAACCGTTAACACTATTAACTTCTGATTACATACAGAACGAATGTCCTTATGTCCTTTTCTTCTTCATGCCTGGTTGTTTCATTGACATTCAGTTCTACCTTGCCATGTTTATTTGTACATTTGCGTGTACTATTTATGTTCAATTAAAAAAAAAAAAAAAAAAAGAATGAGAGGCTGAGAAAATCTCCATGTCTCTCTCTCTCCCCCCTTAATGCCCCCCCGCTTTTTCCGTACGTTGGCAGAC
>NW_028234000.1:1037500-1045000 GCF_037954325.1 Fistularia commersonii
GGATACCATATCTGCCCATCACTTCTTCATCCCCTCTATTGCCTTCCCCAACATGTCCATTGAAGTCTGCACCAATTACCACTCTCTCATTTCTGGGAATATTCTGCATCACTTCATCCAACTCATTCCAGAACTTCTCCTTCTCTTCAGGTTCACATCCCACCTGTGGCGCATAGCCACTAACAACACTGAGCATCACACCTTCAATTTCCAATTTCAGACTCATAAGTCTATCTGACATTCTTTTCACCTCTAGGACGTTCCTTACAAACTCCTCCTTCAAGATGACTCCTACTCCATTTCTCTTCTTGTCAGCACCATAATAGTATAACTTAAAGCCTGCTCCTAAGCTTCTAGCCTTACTACCCTTCCACCTGGTCTCCTGGACACACAGTATATCCAGCTTCCTTCTCTGCATCGTGTCCATCAACTCTCTACCTTTTCCTGTCATAGTCCCAATATTCAAAGTCCCTACTCTCAGTCCCAGGCTCTTTCCTTTCCTCCTCTCTCTCTGCTTCCGAACACGCACTCCTCCTCTTCTTCTTCTTGTTCTTCGACCCACAGTAGCCCGATTTCCATTAGTACCCTGTAGGTCATCAGTACCAATGGCGGTCGTTGTTAACCCGGTCCGCGACCCATCCGGTATGGTATAGTTATGGTTGACTCGCATGTTTGGTTTTGGCAAACGTTTTACGCCGGATGCCCCTCCTGACGCAACCCTCTGCATTTATCCGGGCTTGGGACCGGCACAGGGAGACACTGCTCCGTGCCCCCCCCCCCCCCCCCCCCCCCCCAAAAGGCAGGCTTGGAGAGACACGGGCCAGTGCCGCCCTGAGGCTGCATTACCCTCTCTTTCTTACATTTATTATAAAAATATGCTTATCTTCCTTTTAGCTCATCACACATGTCTTTATGATTTTCAGTCCATGCCTCAGCCGGCCTGAAGCTCAACTGATGCGCATGTGCGGATGCCTCTATCTAGCGGACATAAAATAAAGACAATCATTCAAATGTGAATGAGTCGGCGTGATGCTCCGGGATGTGTGGAGCTCAGGGAGCTCCACGAGTGAGGGAGTTAAGTTAGGGCGGGGGTGCAAGTAGGCTCTAGGATTCCCCGAGTCGGGGCGAGCGATGGGTTTAGAGGCGTATTGCATTGAAGATAATGGCCGCATATCCTTCTTGGACTTTTCTAAAGCCTTTGACTCGGTCGAACATCCATTTATCATAGCAACGCTCGAACATTTTGGATTTGGTTAAATATTCAGGAATGTGATCCGTGGGCTCTATGAGAATATTCATAGCTGTGTCACCCTGCCAAGCGGCACCACTCCGAGCTTCCATGTTGATGTGGGAATCCCCCAAGGTTGCCCCATCTCACCCTATTTATTTATAATTGCTACCGAAATGCTAGCCGTTTATGTTGAAAAGAGCAACGATATCCAAAAGTTAGACGTGCTGGGGACTGAAATTGTTATTAGCCTGCTGGCAGATGACACAACCTTAGTTTTGAAAAATGAACATCAAGTCCCAATAAGTGCCGAAAACAACCAAAACATTCTCCAAGGCTTCAGGATTGTCATTAAACTTAAAGAAATGCAAACTTCTTGCGCTGCATGACTCGCCACTAAAGGAAATCAGCGATGTTTCCATGAAATCAGAAATAAAATACTTGAGCATTTTCCTATCCAAGGACCAAACGTTAAATCAATCCAGGAACATTGAATCTAAACTGAATCAAAGTAAAGCTTAATTCTAATATATGGCTCCAGAGAGATTTATCAATATTAGGCCGGATATATTGGACTAAAATGGATGTGTTTATCCAGATGTATATACCCAGCGTATTCCAATGCTGCTCCAAATCAACTCGTAAAATCTGTTAACCAAATCAATTTCAACTTTATCTGGAGGAACAGACCACACCATCTAAGAAAAATCACATATGGTGAAAGAAACAAGTGAAGGAGGGCTGAAAGTGATAGAGTCGGACTGCTTGAATGGGACATTGAAGGTGAACTGGTTGAAATCCTGGATCAAACCTCATCGTTCTTTCGGGTATTGTACTCCAAACTACTTATTCAACAAAGTCGGCGGCCTGAGTCTTCTGCTTATCTCTGACTTGGATATCAACAAGATTCCTGTCAAATGTTCAGAGTTCCATAAACAAATATTATTATACTGGAAAATGATATACGTACACAATTTCTCACCACACAGTATAATAGTTTGGAACAATCGATATGTACTGCATGGCAACAAACCTCTGTTTTACAAGGAATGCTTTGAGAAAGGTATATGGTCGATAATTGACTTGATGGATGACACTGGCAGTCCTCTGGACAATGAGCAGTTCTGTACTACACACAGATTCAAGCCTCCCATATTAGAGTTGCTAAAGTTACGAAACGCACTGCCTCGACAATTTGTATTCCTGACCAAAAATATAATGACGCACCGAACCGTACAACCACAGTTACCCCGACTATCACTCCAGGGAATCTCAATTGTGGACAGAAAGCGCGGCAACTCCTTTATTAGGAAATGTTTCACAGGAAACTTATTCCCTGGACGTCAAAAAAAAAAAAAAAGGATATTTTAAATAAATTTGATGAGGAATCGATTGCCACGCTGCGAACCATGTATCTGACTCTACCCATACCCCCAAGGCAAAAGAGACCCACTTCAAAATTATGACTGACATCTACCCATCTAAGGAATTATCGAGGGTACGCTTTAATTTTGAAGATAATATTTGTACATTTTGTGAAGACAACATTGAAACCACTGACCATATATTTTTTCTCCTTCTCATTCCATCGTCACCAGTTTCCTTCTCAAAAGATGATACAACATTCTGTTTACTTATAAGCAACATAACAGATGAACTCTGTGTCAATGTTCTTTTAGGCCTGGCCAAGTTCTTCATTCACAAGAACAGAATGCAAAAATGCTCCCCAAATTTTAATGTCTTCATAAACGATTTTGAAATATAAAAAAAAAAAAAAAAAATCCTTAAAACTTATGGAAAAATCCAAAAACTAAAAAATATAGTTACCCATGTCCGAGGTTCCTTTTTTTTTTGGTAAAAAAAAAAAAACAAAAAAAAAAAAACAACTTGATTACATGTTACATTCCCCTTGCAATTTTTTTTTTTTTTTTTTTCGTTTTAATTTCTTATTTGTCTATCTATTGATTTAATTACTTCCTTTTAATTTCTTTTTTTGTCTCGCACTGTAAATTTCTCACAAACCTGTAACACTATTAACTTCTCATTACATACAGAACAAATGTCCTGATGTCCGTTGCTTCCTCATCCCTGGTTGTTTCATTGACATTCAGTTCTACCTTGCTATGTTTATTTGTACATTTGTATATTTGGGTGTACTATTTATGTTCAATTAAAAACAGTTTGATGTCTGAGATTCCTTGTGAACCGCCAACTTAATTACATGTTATATTCCCCTCACAATTTTTTTTTTTCGTTTTTAATTTTATTTTTCTATCTATTTATTTAATTATATCCTTTTAATTTTCTTTTTTTGTCTAGCATTAAAAATTTCTCGCAAACCGTTAACACTATTAACTTCTGATTACTTACAGCACGAATGCGCTTATGCCCCCCCACCCATCCCGCTTTTTCCGTACGGTGGCAGACACTGAGATCGAAAGCAAATGGGTGTCACTGAAATGCAGTAACAGGGTGATAACAGCCGTGTTCGAAGTGTGTAGGGGCTTATAGGAGAGCAGAAGCACGTCACGCAATTCACCTGAGTTCGGAGGATCGGGAGTACCAGGGCCCATAGCGGAGAAGCGGAAGAGCGCAGTTATGTGTCTCTTCTCAAAGGCGGGGAAGCTGGGGGGCAGCAGGACCCCTTAGACCGGCTAATGTGAGCCTTCTCCGGACATAGATCACCCGGACTTATGACTGGAGCTCCCGGACCTCTGGGCACACACATATGTGAATGAGTGGATGAGCTAATGTTGGTTTGGTTGTGGATACGTTTCGGCCAATGCTATCAGCACAGCTATGATTATCCCCAGAACGTTGAGAACGAGCTCCCGGAACTCCAGACATGCATATATAAAAGAGTGGAATTAAGGTGTGTGTGTGTGTGTGTGTGTGTGTGTGTGTGTGTGTATACGTGTGGGACAGAAGTAATGTTGGGGACAGAAATTGTTATTAGCCTGCTGGCAGATGACACAACCTTAGTTTTGAAAAATGAACATCAAGTCCCAATAAGTGCTGAAAAAAACCAAAACATTCTCCAAGGCTTCAGGATTGTCATTAAACTTAAAGAAATGCAAACTTCTTGCGCTGCATGACTCGCCACTAAAGGAAATCAGCGATGTTTCTATGAAATCAGAAATAAAATACTTGAGCATTTTCCTATCCAAGGACCAAACGTTAAATCAATCCAGGAACATTGAATCTAAACTGAATCAAAGTAAAGCTTAATTCTAATATATGGCTCCAGAGAGATTTATCAATATTAGGCCGGATATATTTGACTAAAATGGATGTGTTTATCCAGATGTATATACCCAGCGTATTCCAATGCTGCTCCAAATCAACTCGTAAAATCTGTTAACCAAATCAATTTCAACTTTATCTGGAGGAACAGACCACACCATCTAAGAAAAATCACATATGGTGAAAGAAACAAGTGAAGGAGGGCTGAAAGTGATAGAGTCGGACTGCTTGAATGGGACATTGAAGGTGAACTGGTTGAAATCCTGGATCAAACCTCATCGTTCTTTCTGGTATTGTACTCCAAACTACTTATTCAACAAAGTCGGCGGCCTGAGTCTTCTGCTTATCTCTGACTTGGATATCAACAAGATTCCTGTCAAATGTTCAGAGTTCCATAAACAAATATTATTATACTGGAAAATGATATACGTACACAATTTCTCACCACACAGTATAATAGTTTGGAACAATCGATATGTACTGCATGGCAACAAACCTCTGTTTTACAAGGAATGCTTTGAGAAAGGTATATGGTCGATAATTGACTTGATGGATGACACTGGCAGTCCTCTGGACAATGAGCAGTTCTGTACTACACACAGATTCAAGCCTCCCATATTAGAGTTGCTAAAGTTACGAAACGCACTGCCTCGACAATTTGTATTCCTGACCAAAAATATAATGACGCACCGAACCGTACAACCACAGTTACCCCGACTATCACTCCAGGGAATCTCAATTGTGGACAGAAAGCGCGGCAACTCCTTTATTAGGAAATGTTTCACAGGAAACTTATTCCCTGGACGTCAAAAAAAAAAAAAAGGATATTTTAAATAAATTTGATGAGGAATCGATTGCCACGCTGCGAACTATGTATCTGACTCTACCCATACCCCCAAGGCAAAAGAGACCCACTTCAAAATTATGACTGACATCTACCCATCTAAGGAATTATCGAGGGTACGCTTTAATTTTGAAGATAATATTTGTACATTTTGTGAAGACAACATTGAAACCACTGACCATATTTTTTTCTCCTTCTCATTCCATCGTCACCAGTTTCCTTCTCAAAAGATGATATAACATTCTGTTTACTTATAAGCAACATAACAGATGAACTCTGTGTCAATGTTCTTTTAGGCCTGGCCAAGTTCTTCATTCACAAGAACAGAATGCAAAAATGCTCCCCAAATTTTAATGTCTTCATAAACGATTTTGAAATATAAAAAAAAAAAAAAAAATCCTTAAAACTTATGGAAAAATCCGAAAACAAAAAAATATAGTTACCCATGTCCGAGGTTCCTTTTTTTTTTGGTAAAAAAAAAAAAAAAAACAAAAAAAACAACTTGATTACATGTTACATTCCCCTTGCAATTTTTTTTTTTTTTTTTTCGTTTTAATTTCTTATTTGTCTATCTATTGATTTAATTACTTCCTTTTAATTTCTTTTTTTGTCTCGCACTGTAAATTTCTCACAAACCTGTAACACTATTAACTTCTCATTACATACAGAACAAATGTCCTGATGTCCGTTGCTTCCTCATCCCTGGTTGTTTCATTGACATTCAGTTCTACCTTGCTATGTTTATTTGTACATTTGTATATTTGGGTGTACTATTTATGTTCAATTAAAAACAGTTTGATGTCTGAGATTCCTTGTGAACCGCCAACTTAATTACATGTTATATTCCCCTCACAATTTTTTTTTTTCGTTTTTAATTTTATTTTTCTATCTATTTATTTAATTATATCCTTTTAATTTTCTTTTTTTGTCTAGCATTAAAAATTTCTCGCAAACCGTTAACACTATTAACTTCTGATTACTTACAGCACGAATGCGCTTATGCCCCCCCACCCATCCCGCTTTTTCCGTACGGAGGCAGACACTGAGATCGAAAGCAAATGGGTGTCATTGAAATGCAGTAACAGGGTGATAACAGCCGTGTTCGAAGTGTGTAGGGGCTTATAGGAGAGCAGAAGCACGTCACGCAATTCACCTGAGTTCGGAGGATCGGGAGTACCAGGGCCCATAGCGGAGAAGCGGAAGAGCGGAGTTATGTGTCTCTTCTCAAAGGCGGGGAAGCTGGGGGGCAGCAGGACCCCTTAGACCGGCTAATGTGAGCCTACTCCGGACAGAGATCACCCGGAGTTATGACTGGAGCTCCCGGACCTCTGGGCACACACATATGTGAATGAGTGGATGAGCTAATGTTGGTTTGGTTGTGGATACGTTTCGGCCAATGCTATCAGCACAGCGATGATGAGTTCAGGTGTGTCTGTGTGTGTTTGTGTGTTTGTGTGTGTGTGTGTGTGTGTGTGTGTGCGTGTGTTTGTGTGTGTGTGAGAGTTTGTTTTTGTGGGTTGGGGGGGGTTCCCGCGGACACGGAGTACCAGGGCCTGGAGCGGATGAGGTGAGGAGCGGAGGAGAGCAGAAGCCCGGACCGTGATTCGCTTGTGTCCAGCGGTTCGGGAGTTCCAGGGCCCGAAACGGAGGAGCGGAGGAGCGGAGGAGCGGAGGACAGCAAAACCCCTTTCTGCAATTCGCCTGAGTCCGGCGGATCGGTAGTACCTGGTTCCGCAGCGGATGAGCGGAGGAGTGGAGGAGATGTTTCTCTTCTCAGAGGCGGCGAGGGGGGGGGGGGGGGGCAGGACCCCTTACCCTTATCCCCCCCGGACGTTTGAGTGGAGCTCCCGGACCTCCGGGCACGCACATGCGAATGACTGGATCACAGGGAGTGCCAGGGCCTGGAGCGGATGAGCAGAGGAGAGGCGGAGGGCAGAAGCCCGGCCCTGTTCAAGAGTTCCAGGGTCCAAAGCGGGGGAGCGAAGAAGCGGAGGAGGGGAGGAGAGCAGAAGAGCAAAAAACTGGCCCGGAATTCACCGAAGTCCCGCGGATCGGGAGTTCCAGGGCCCGGAGCGGAAGAGCGGAGGAGCGGAGGAGAGGAGGAGCGGAGCAAAGCTAAGCCCGTCTTAACAACAAGGAAATTACAGATGAGGCTATAATTTCTAATGAAAACTTTAAATTCTAT
>NW_028234000.1:1055000-1065000 GCF_037954325.1 Fistularia commersonii
TCAGTCCTCTCAGTATCCCACTTCTTCTTCGCTAACCGCTTTCTCCGTATATACTCCTGCACTTCCTCATTCCACCACCAAGTCTCCTTATCAACTTTCCTTCCAGATGACAAACCGAGTACTCTTCTACCTGTCTCCCTGATAACACTAGCTGTTGTTGTCCAATCATCTGGCAGCTCACCCTGACCACCCAGACCCTTTCTCAACTCCTCCCTGAAAACCGTGCAACGCTCCTCCCTTTTCAGCTTCCACCACTTTGTCCTCTGCTCTGCCTTTGTCCTCGTCATCTACCTTGTCACCAGAGTCGTCGCACAAACCGCCATCCTATGCTGTCTGGCTACACGCCCACCTACAACTACTTTGCAGTCACCGATCTCTTTCAGGTTACCTCGTCTATACAAGATGTAGTCTACCTGCGTGCTCCTACCTCCGCTCTTATAAGTTACCCTATGTTCCTGTTTTTTCTGGAAAAAGGTATTCACTACACCCATTTCCATCCCTTTTGCAAAATCTACCACCATCTGTCCCTCTGCATTCCTATCCTGGATACCATATCTGCCCATCACTTCTTCATCCCCTCTATTGCCTTCCCCAACATGTCCATTGAAGTCTGCACCAATTACCACTCTCTCATTTCTGGGAATATTCTGCATCACTTCATCCAACTCATTCCAGAACTTCTCCTTCTCTTCAGGTTCACATCCCACCTGTGGCGCATAGCCACTAACAACACTGAGCATCACACCTTCAATTTCCAATTTCAGACTCATAAGTCTATCTGACATTCTTTTCACCTCTAGGACGTTCCTTACAAACTCCTCCTTCAAGATGACTCCTACTCCATTTCTCTTCTTGTCAGCACCATAATAGTATAACTTAAAGCCTGCTCCTAAGCTTCTAGCCTTACTACCCTTCCACCTGGTCTCCTGGACACACAGTATATCCAGCTTCCTTCTCTGCATCGTGTCCATCAACTCTCTACCTTTTCCTGTCATAGTCCCAATATTCAAAGTCCCTACTCTCAGTCCCAGGCTCTTTCCTTTCCTCCTCTCTCTCTGCTTCCGAACACGCACTCCTCCTCTTCTTCTTCTTGTTCTTCGACCCACAGTAGCCCAATTTCCATTAGTACCCTGTAGGTCATCAGTACCAATGGCGGTCGTTGTTAACCCGGTCCGCGACCCATCCGGTATGGTATAGTTATGGTTGACTCGCATGTTTGGTTTTGGCAAACGTTTTACGCCGGATGCCCCTCCTGACGCAACCCTCTGCATTTATCCGGGCTTGGGACCGGCACAGGGAGACACTGCTCCGTGCCCCCCCCCCCCCCCCCCCAAAGGCAGGCTTGGAGAGACACGGGCCAGTGCCGCCCTGAGGCTGCATTACCCTCTCTTTCTTACATTTATTATAAAAATATGCTTATCTTCCTTTTAGCTCATCACACATGTCTTTATGATTTTCAGTCCATGCCTCAGCCGGCCTGAAGCTCCACTGATGCGCATGTGCGGATGCCTCTATCTAGCGGACATAAAATAAAGACAATCATTCAAATGTGAATGAGTCGGCGTGATGCTCCGGGATGTGTGGAGCTCAGGGAGCTCCACGAGTGAGGGAGTTAAGTTAGGGCGGGGGTGCAAGTAGGCTCTAGGATTCCCCGAGTCGGGGCGAGCGATGGGTTTAGAGGCGTATTGCATTGAAGATAATGGCCGCATATCCTTCTTGGACTTTTCTAAAGCCTTTGACTCGGTCGAACATCCATTTATCATAGCAACGCTCGAACATTTTGGATTTGGTTAAATATTCAGGAATGTGATCCGTGGGCTCTATGAGAATATTCATAGCTGTGTCACCCTGCCAAGCGGCACCACTCCGAGCTTCCATGTTGATGTGGGAATCCCCCAAGGTTGCCCCATCTCACCCTATTTATTTATAATTGCTACCGAAATGCTAGCCGTTTATGTTGAAAAGAGCAACGATATCCAAAAGTTAGACGTGCTGGGGACTGAAATTGTTATTAGCCTGCTGGCAGATGACACAACCTTAGTTTTGAAAAATGAACATCAAGTCCCAATAAGTGCCGAAAACAACCAAAACATTCTCCAAGGCTTCAGGATTGTCATTAAACTTAAAGAAATGCAAACTTCTTGCGCTGCATGACTCGCCACTAAAGGAAATCAGCGATGTTTCCATGAAATCAGAAATAAAATACTTGAGCATTTTCCTATCCAAGGACCAAACGTTAAATCAATCCAGGAACATTGAATCTAAACTGAATCAAAGTAAAGCTTAATTCTAATATATGGCTCCAGAGAGATTTATCAATATTAGGCCGGATATATTGGACTAAAATGGATGTGTTTATCCAGATGTATATACCCAGCGTATTCCAATGCTGCTCCAAATCAACTCGTAAAATCTGTTAACCAAATCAATTTCAACTTTATCTGGAGGAACAGACCACACCATCTAAGAAAAATCACATATGGTGAAAGAAACAAGTGAAGGAGGGCTGAAAGTGATAGAGTCGGACTGCTTGAATGGGACATTGAAGGTGAACTGGTTGAAATCCTGGATCAAACCTCATCGTTCTTTCGGGTATTGTACTCCAAACTACTTATTCAACAAAGTCGGCGGCCTGAGTCTTCTGCTTATCTCTGACTTGGATATCAACAAGATTCCTGTCAAATGTTCAGAGTTCCATAAACAAATATTATTATACTGGAAAATGATATACGTACACAATTTCTCACCACACAGTATAATAGTTTGGAACAATCGATATGTACTGCATGGCAACAAACCTCTGTTTTACAAGGAATGCTTTGAGAAAGGTATATGGTCGATAATTGACTTGATGGATGACACTGGCAGTCCTCTGGACAATGAGCAGTTCTGTACTACACACAGATTCAAGCCTCCCATATTAGAGTTGCTAAAGTTACGAAACGCACTGCCTCGACAATTTGTATTCCTGACCAAAAATATAATGACGCACCGAACCGTACAACCACAGTTACCCCGACTATCACTCCAGGGAATCTCAATTGTGGACAGAAAGCGCGGCAACTCCTTTATTAGGAAATGTTTCACAGGAAACTTATTCCCTGGACGTCAAAAAAAAAAAAAAGGATATTTTAAATAAATTTGATGAGGAATCGATTGCCACGCTGCGAACCATGTATCTGACTCTACCCATACCCCCAAGGCAAAAGAGACCCACTTCAAAATTATGACTGACATCTACCCATCTAAGGAATTATCGAGGGTACGCTTTAATTTTGAAGATAATATTTGTACATTTTGTGAAGACAACATTGAAACCACTGACCATATATTTTTTCTCCTTCTCATTCCATCGTCACCAGTTTCCTTCTCAAAAGATGATACAACATTCTGTTTACTTATAAGCAACATAACAGATGAACTCTGTGTCAATGTTCTTTTAGGCCTGGCCAAGTTCTTCATTCACAAGAACAGAATGCAAAAATGCTCCCCAAATTTTAATGTCTTCATAAACGATTTTGAAATATAAAAAAAAAAAAAAAAAATCCTTAAAACTTATGGAAAAATCCAAAAACTAAAAAATATAGTTACCCATGTCCGAGGTTCCTTTTTTTTTTGGTAAAAAAAAAAAAACAAAAAAAAAAAAACAACTTGATTACATGTTACATTCCCCTTGCAATTTTTTTTTTTTTTTTTTTCGTTTTAATTTCTTATTTGTCTATCTATTGATTTAATTACTTCCTTTTAATTTCTTTTTTTGTCTCGCACTGTAAATTTCTCACAAACCTGTAACACTATTAACTTCTCATTACATACAGAACAAATGTCCTGATGTCCGTTGCTTCCTCATCCCTGGTTGTTTCATTGACATTCAGTTCTACCTTGCTATGTTTATTTGTACATTTGTATATTTGGGTGTACTATTTATGTTCAATTAAAAACAGTTTGATGTCTGAGATTCCTTGTGAACCGCTAACTTAATTACATGTTATATTCCCCTCACAATTTTTTTTTTTCGTTTTTAATTTTATTTTTCTATCTATTTATTTAATTATATCCTTTTAATTTTCTTTTTTTGTCTAGCATTAAAAATTTCTCGCAAACCGTTAACACTATTAACTTCTGATTACTTACAGCACGAATGCGCTTATGCCCCCCCACCCATCCCGCTTTTTCCGTACGGTGGCAGACACTGAGATCGAAAGCAAATGGGTGTCACTGAAATGCAGTAACAGGGTGATAACAGCCGTGTTCGAAGTGTGTAGGGGCTTATAGGAGAGCAGAAGCACGTCACGCAATTCACCTGAGTTCGGAGGATCGGGAGTACCAGGGCCCATAGCGGAGAAGCGGAAGAGCGCAGTTATGTGTCTCTTCTCAAAGGCGGGGAAGCTGGGGGGCAGCAGGACCCCTTAGACCGGCTAATGTGAGCCTTCTCCGGACATAGATCACCCGGACTTATGACTGGAGCTCCCGGACCTCTGGGCACACACATATGTGAATGAGTGGATGAGCTAATGTTGGTTTGGTTGTGGATACGTTTCGGCCAATGCTATCAGCACAGCTATGATTATCCCCAGAACGTTGAGAACGAGCTCCCGGAACTCCAGACATGCATATATAAAAGAGTGGAATTAAGGTGTGTGTGTGTGTGTGTGTGTGTGTGTGTGTGTGTGTGTGTATACGTGTGGGACAGAAGTAATGTTGGGGACAGAAATTGTTATTAGCCTGCTGGCAGATGACACAACCTTAGTTTTGAAAAATGAACATCAAGTCCCAATAAGTGCTGAAAAAAACCAAAACATTCTCCAAGGCTTCAGGATTGTCATTAAACTTAAAGAAATGCAAACTTCTTGCGCTGCATGACTCGCCACTAAAGGAAATCAGCGATGTTTCTATGAAATCAGAAATAAAATACTTGAGCATTTTCCTATCCAAGGACCAAACGTTAAATCAATCCAGGAACATTGAATCTAAACTGAATCAAAGTAAAGCTTAATTCTAATATATGGCTCCAGAGAGATTTATCAATATTAGGCCGGATATATTTGACTAAAATGGATGTGTTTATCCAGATGTATATACCCAGCGTATTCCAATGCTGCTCCAAATCAACTCGTAAAATCTGTTAACCAAATCAATTTCAACTTTATCTGGAGGAACAGACCACACCATCTAAGAAAAATCACATATGGTGAAAGAAACAAGTGAAGGAGGGCTGAAAGTGATAGAGTCGGACTGCTTGAATGGGACATTGAAGGTGAACTGGTTGAAATCCTGGATCAGACCTCATCGTTCTTTCTGGTATTGTACTCCAAACTACTTATTCAACAAAGTCGGCGGCCTGAGTCTTCTGCTTATCTCTGACTTGGATATCAACAAGATTCCTGTCAAATGTTCAGAGTTCCATAAACAAATATTATTATACTGGAAAATGATATACGTACACAATTTCTCACCACACAGTATAATAGTTTGGAACAATCGATATGTACTGCATGGCAACAAACCTCTGTTTTACAAGGAATGCTTTGAGAAAGGTATATGGTCGATAATTGACTTGATGGATGACACTGGCAGTCCTCTGGACAATGAGCAGTTCTGTACTACACACAGATTCAAGCCTCCCATATTAGAGTTGCTAAAGTTACGAAACGCACTGCCTCGACAATTTGTATTCCTGACCAAAAATATAATGACGCACCGAACCGTACAACCACAGTTACCCCGACTATCACTCCAGGGAATCTCAATTGTGGACAGAAAGCGCGGCAACTCCTTTATTAGGAAATGTTTCACAGGAAACTTATTCCCTGGACGTCAAAAAAAAAAAAAAGGATATTTTAAATAAATTTGATGAGGAATCGATTGCCACGCTGCGAACTATGTATCTGACTCTACCCATACCCCCAAGGCAAAAGAGACCCACTTCAAAATTATGACTGACATCTACCCATCTAAGGAATTATCGAGGGTACGCTTTAATTTTGAAGATAATATTTGTACATTTTGTGAAGACAACATTGAAACCACTGACCATATTTTTTTCTCCTTCTCATTCCATCGTCACCAGTTTCCTTCTCAAAAGATGATATAACATTCTGTTTACTTATAAGCAACATAACAGATGAACTCTGTGTCAATGTTCTTTTAGGCCTGGCCAAGTTCTTCATTCACAAGAACAGAATGCAAAAATGCTCCCCAAATTTTAATGTCTTCATAAACGATTTTGAAATATAAAAAAAAAAAAAAAAATCCTTAAAACTTATGGAAAAATCCGAAAACAAAAAAATATAGTTACCCATGTCCGAGGTTCCTTTTTTTTTTGGTAAAAAAAAAAAAAACACAAAAAAAAACAACTTGATTACATGTTACATTCCCCTTGCAATTTTTTTTTTTTTTTTTCGTTTTAATTTCTTATTTGTCTATCTATTGATTTAATTACTTCCTTTTAATTTCTTTTTTTGTCTCGCACTGTAAATTTCTCACAAACCTGTAACACTATTAACTTCTCATTACATACAGAACAAATGTCCTGATGTCCGTTGCTTCCTCATCCCTGGTTGTTTCATTGACATTCAGTTCTACCTTGCTATGTTTATTTGTACATTTGTATATTTGGGTGTACTATTTATGTTCAATTAAAAACAGTTTGATGTCTGAGATTCCTTGTGAACCGCCAACTTAATTACATGTTATATTCCCCTCACAATTTTTTTTTTTCGTTTTTAATTTTATTTTTCTATCTATTTATTTAATTATATCCTTTTAATTTTCTTTTTTTGTCTAGCATTAAAAATTTCTCGCAAACCGTTAACACTATTAACTTCTGATTACTTACAGCACGAATGCGCTTATGCCCCCCCACCCATCCCGCTTTTTCCGTACGGAGGCAGACACTGAGATCGAAAGCAAATGGGTGTCATTGAAATGCAGTAACAGGGTGATAACAGCCGTGTTCGAAGTGTGTAGGGGCTTATAGGAGAGCAGAAGCACGTCACGCAATTCACCTGAGTTCGGAGGATCGGGAGTACCAGGGCCCATAGCGGAGAAGCGGAAGAGCGGAGTTATGTGTCTCTTCTCAAAGGCGGGGAAGCTGGGGGGCAGCAGGACCCCTTAGACCGGCTAATGTGAGCCTACTCCGGACAGAGATCACCCGGAGTTATGACTGGAGCTCCCGGACCTCTGGGCACACACATATGTGAATGAGTGGATGAGCTAATGTTGGTTTGGTTGTGGATACGTTTCGGCCAATGCTATCAGCACAGCGATGATGAGTTCAGGTGTGTCTGTGTGTGTTTGTGTGTTTGTGTGTGTGTGTGTGTGTGTGTGTGTGCGTGTGTTTGTGTGTGTGTGAGAGTTTGTTTTTGTGGGTTGGGGGGGGTTCCCGCGGACACGGAGTACCAGGGCCTGGAGCGGATGAGGTGAGGAGCGGAGGAGAGCAGAAGCCCGGACCGTGATTCGCTTGTGTCCAGCGGTTCGGGAGTTCCAGGGCCCGAAACGGAGGAGCGGAGGAGCGGAGGAGCGGAGGACAGCAAAACCCCTTTCTGCAATTCGCCTGAGTCCGGCGGATCGGTAGTACCTGGTTCCGCAGCGGATGAGCGGAGGAGTGGAGGAGATGTTTCTCTTCTCAGAGGCGGCGAGGGGGGGGGGGGGGGCAGGACCCCTTACCCTTATCCCCCCCGGACGTTTGAGTGGAGCTCCCGGACCTCCGGGCACGCACATGCGAATGACTGGATCACAGGGAGTGCCAGGGCCTGGAGCGGATGAGCAGAGGAGAGGCGGAGGGCAGAAGCCCGGCCCTGTTCAAGAGTTCCAGGGTCCAAAGCGGGGGAGCGAAGAAGCGGAGGAGGGGAGGAGAGCAGAAGAGCAAAAAACTGGCCCGGAATTCACCGAAGTCCCGCGGATCGGGAGTTCCAGGGCCCGGAGCGGAAGAGCGGAGGAGCGGAGGAGAGGAGGAGCGGAGCAAAGCTAAGCCCGTCTTAACAACAAGGAAATTACAGATGAGGCTATAATTTCTAATGAAAACTTTAAATTCTATAGCCACGTATACACTTCGACATTGTCAAAAAGCGATTGTGACTCCTTTCCATTAAATATTCCTCAATATATCCCAAAAATAAACAACAAACAATATATGTTTGTTTATATATGTTTATATATAAACAACAAAAAATATACAGTTTGATGTCTGAGATTCCTAGTGAATCGCCAACTTAATTACATGTCGTATTCCCCTTGCATTTTTTTTTTTTGGTTTTAATTTCATTTGTCTATCTATTTATCTAATTATTTCCTTTTAATTTCGTTTTTTGTCTAGCACTGTAAATTTCTCACAAACCTGTAACACTATTAACTTCTCATTACATACAGAACAAATGTCCTCATGTCCGTTGCTTCCTCATGCCTGGTTGTTTCATTGACATTCAGTTCTACCTTGCTATGTTTATTTGTACATTTGTATATTTGGGTGTACTATTTATGTTCAATTAAAAACAGTTTGATGTCTGAGATTCCCTGTGAACCGCCAACTTAATTACATGTTATATTCCCCTCACAATTTTTTTTTTTTCGTTTTTAATTTTATTTTTCTATCTATTTATTTAATTATATCCTTTTAATTTTCTTTTTTTGTCTAGCATTAAAAATTTCTCGCAAACCGTTAACACTATTAACTTCTGATTACTTACAGCACGAATGCGCTTATGCCCCCCCACCTCCCACCCCCCCGCTTTTTCCGTACGGTGGCAGACACTGAGATCGAAAGCAAATGGGTGTCATTGAAATGCAGTAACAGGGTGATAACAGCCGTGTTCGAAGTGTGTAGGGGCTTATAGTAGAGCAGAAGCACGTCACGCAATTCACCTGAGTTCGGAGGATCGGGAGTACCAGGGCCCATAGCGGAGAAGCGGAAGAGCGGAGTTATGTGTCTCTTCTCAAAGGCCGGGAAGCTGGGGGGCAGCAGGACCCCTTAGAGCGGCTAATGTGAGCCTTCTCCGGACATAGATCACCCGGACTTATGACTGGAGCTCCCGGACCTCTGGGCACACACATATGTGAATGAGTGGATGAGCTAATGTTGGTTTGGTTGTGGAAACGTTTCGGCCAATGCTATTAGCACAGCTATGATGAGTTCAGGTGTGTCTGTGTGTGTTTGTGTGTTTGTGTGTGTGTGTGTGTGTGTGTGTGTGCGTGTGTTTGTGTGTGTGTGAGAGTTTGTTTTTGTGGGTTGGGGGGGGTTCCCGCGGACACGGAGTACCAGGGCCTGGAGCGGATGAGGTGAGGAGCGGAGGAGAGCAGAAGCCCGGACCGTGATTCGCTTGTGTCCAGCGGTTCGGGAGTTCCAGGGCCCGAAACGGAGGAGCGGAGGAGCGGAGGACGGCAAAACCCCTTTCTGCAATTCGCCTGAGTCCGGCGGATCGGTAATACCTGGTTCCGCAGCGGAGGAGCGGAGGAGTGGAGGAGATGTTTCTCTTCTCAGAGGCGGCGAGGAGGGGGGGAGAGGGACAGGACCCCTTACCCTTACCCCCCCCGGACGTTTGAGTGGAGCTCCCGGACCTCCGGGCACGCACATGCGAATGACTGGATCACAGGGAGTGCCAGGGCCTGGAGCGGATGAGCAGAGGAGAGGCGGAGGGCAGAAGCCCGGCCCTGTTCAAGAGTTCCAGGGTCCAAAGCGGGGGAGCGAAGAAGCGGAGGAGGGGAGGAGAGCAGAAGAGCAAAAAAACTGGCCCGGAATTCACCGAAGTCCCGCGGATCGGGAGTTCCAGGGCCCGGAGCGGAAGAGCGGAGGAGAGGAGGAGCGGAGCAAAGCGGAAGCCCGTCTTAACAACAAGGAAATTACAGATGAGGCTATCATTTCCAATGAAAACTTTAAATTCTATAGCCACCTATACACTTCGACATTGTCAAAAAGCGATTGTGACTCCTTTCCATTAAATATTCCTCAATATATCCCAAAAATAAACAACAAACAATATATGTTTGTTTATATATGTTTATA
>NW_028234000.1:1075000-1087500 GCF_037954325.1 Fistularia commersonii
CAAACCGAGTACTCTTCTACCTGTCTCCCTGATAACACTAGCTGTTGTTGTCCAATCATCTGGCAGCTCACCCTGACCACCCAGACCCTTTCTCAACTCCTCCCTGAAAACCGTGCAACGCTCCTCCCTTTTCAGCTTCCACCACTTTGTCCTCTGCTCTGCCTTTGTCCTCGTCATCTACCTTGTCACCAGAGTCGTCGCACAAACCGCCATCCTATGCTGTCTGGCTACACGCCCACCTACAACTACTTTGCAGTCACCGATCTCTTTCAGGTTACCTCGTCTATACAAGATGTAGTCTACCTGCGTGCTCCTACCTCCGCTCTTATAAGTTACCCTATGTTCCTGTTTTTTCTGGAAAAAGGTATTCACTACACCCATTTCCATCCCTTTTGCAAAATCTACCACCATCTGTCCCTCTGCATTCCTATCCTGGATACCATATCTGCCCATCACTTCTTCATCCCCTCTATTGCCTTCACCAACATGTCCATTGAAGTCTGCACCAATTACCACTCTCTCATTTCTGGGAATATTCTGCATCACTTCATCCAACTCATTCCAGAACTTCTCCTTCTCTTCAGGTTCACATCCCACCTGTGGCGCATAGCCACTAACAACACTGAGCATCACACCTTCAATTTCCAATTTCAGACTCATAAGTCTATCTGACATTCTTTTCACCTCTAGGACGTTCCTTACAAACTCCTCCTTCAAGATGACTCCTACTCCATTTCTCTTCTTGTCAGCACCATAATAGTATAACTTAAAGCCTGCTCCTAAGCTTCTAGCCTTACTACCCTTCCACCTGGTCTCCTGGACACACAGTATATCCAGCTTCCTTCTCTGCATCGTGTCCATCAACTCTCTACCTTTTCCTGTCATAGTCCCAATATTCAAAGTCCCTACTCTCAGTCCCAGGCTCTTTCCTTTCCTCCTCTCTCTCTGCTTCCGAACACGCACTCCTCCTCTTCTTCTTCTTCTTGTTCTTCGACCCACAGTAGCCCAATTTCCATTAGTACCCTGTAGGTCATCAGTACCAATGGCGGTCGTTGTTAACCCGGTCCGCGACCCATCCGGTATGGTATAGTTATGGTTGACTCGCATGTTTGGTTTTGGCAAACGTTTTACGCCGGATGCCCCTCCTGACGCAACCCTCTGCATTTATCCGGGCTTGGGACCGGCACAGGGAGACACTGCTCCGTGCCCCCCCCCCCCCCCCCCCCCCCCCCCCCCCCCCCAAAAGGCAGGCTTGGAGAGACACGGGCCAGTGCCGCCCTGAGGCTGCATTACCCTCTCTTTCTTACATTTATTATAAAAATATGCTTATCTTCCTTTTAGCTCATCACACATGTCTTTATGATTTTCAGTCCATGCCTCAGCCGGCCTGAAGCTCAACTGATGCGCATGTGCGGATGCCTCTATCTAGCGGACATAAAATAAAGACAATCATTCAAATGTGAATGAGTCGGCGTGATGCTCCGGGATGTGTGGAGCTCAGGGAGCTCCACGAGTGAGGGAGTTAAGTTAGGGCGGGGGTGCAAGTAGGCTCTAGGATTCCCCGAGTCGGGGCGAGCGATGGGTTTAGAGGCGTATTGCATTGAAGATAATGGCCGCATATCCTTCTTGGACTTTTCTAAAGCCTTTGACTCGGTCGAACATCCATTTATCATAGCAACGCTCGAACATTTTGGATTTGGTTAAATATTCAGGAATGTGATCCGTGGGCTCTATGAGAATATTCATAGCTGTGTCACCCTGCCAAGCGGCACCACTCCGAGCTTCCATGTTGATGTGGGAATCCCCCAAGGTTGCCCCATCTCACCCTATTTATTTATAATTGCTACCGAAATGCTAGCCGTTTATGTTGAAAAGAGCAACGATATCCAAAAGTTAGACGTGCTGGGGACTGAAATTGTTATTAGCCTGCTGGCAGATGACACAACCTTAGTTTTGAAAAATGAACATCAAGTCCCAATAAGTGCCGAAAACAACCAAAACATTCTCCAAGGCTTCAGGATTGTCATTAAACTTAAAGAAATGCAAACTTCTTGCGCTGCATGACTCGCCACTAAAGGAAATCAGCGATGTTTCCATGAAATCAGAAATAAAATACTTGAGCATTTTCCTATCCAAGGACCAAACGTTAAATCAATCCAGGAACATTGAATCTAAACTGAATCAAAGTAAAGCTTAATTCTAATATATGGCTCCAGAGAGATTTATCAATATTAGGCCGGATATATTGGACTAAAATGGATGTGTTTATCCAGATGTATATACCCAGCGTATTCCAATGCTGCTCCAAATCAACTCGTAAAATCTGTTAACCAAATCAATTTCAACTTTATCTGGAGGAACAGACCACACCATCTAAGAAAAATCACATATGGTGAAAGAAACAAGTGAAGGAGGGCTGAAAGTGATAGAGTCGGACTGCTTGAATGGGACATTGAAGGTGAACTGGTTGAAATCCTGGATCAAACCTCATCGTTCTTTCGGGTATTGTACTCCAAACTACTTATTCAACAAAGTCGGCGGCCTGAGTCTTCTGCTTATCTCTGACTTGGATATCAACAAGATTCCTGTCAAATGTTCAGAGTTCCATAAACAAATATTATTATACTGGAAAATGATATACGTACACAATTTCTCACCACACAGTATAATAGTTTGGAACAATCGATATGTACTGCATGGCAACAAACCTCTGTTTTACAAGGAATGCTTTGAGAAAGGTATATGGTCGATAATTGACTTGATGGATGACACTGGCAGTCCTCTGGACAATGAGCAGTTCTGTACTACACACAGATTCAAGCCTCCCATATTAGAGTTGCTAAAGTTACGAAACGCACTGCCTCGACAATTTGTATTCCTGACCAAAAATATAATGACGCACCGAACCGTACAACCACAGTTACCCCGACTATCACTCCAGGGAATCTCAATTGTGGACAGAAAGCGCGGCAACTCCTTTATTAGGAAATGTTTCACAGGAAACTTATTCCCTGGACGTCAAAAAAAAAAAAAAAGGATATTTTAAATAAATTTGATGAGGAATCGATTGCCACGCTGCGAACCATGTATCTGACTCTACCCATACCCCCAAGGCAAAAGAGACCCACTTCAAAATTATGACTGACATCTACCCATCTAAGGAATTATCGAGGGTACGCTTTAATTTTGAAGATAATATTTGTACATTTTGTGAAGACAACATTGAAACCACTGACCATATATTTTTTCTCCTTCTCATTCCATCGTCACCAGTTTCCTTCTCAAAAGATGATACAACATTCTGTTTACTTATAAGCAACATAACAGATGAACTCTGTGTCAATGTTCTTTTAGGCCTGGCCAAGTTCTTCATTCACAAGAACAGAATGCAAAAATGCTCCCCAAATTTTAATGTCTTCATAAACGATTTTGAAATATAAAAAAAAAAAAAAAAAAAATCCTTAAAACTTATGGAAAAATCCAAAAACTAAAAAATATAGTTACCCATGTCCGAGGTTCCTTTTTTTTTTGGTAAAAAAAAAAAAACAAAAAAAAAAAAAACAACTTGATTACATGTTACATTCCCCTTGCAATTTTTTTTTTTTTTTTTTTCGTTTTAATTTCTTATTTGTCTATCTATTGATTTAATTACTTCCTTTTAATTTCTTTTTTTGTCTCGCACTGTAAATTTCTCACAAACCTGTAACACTATTAACTTCTCATTACATACAGAACAAATGTCCTGATGTCCGTTGCTTCCTCATCCCTGGTTGTTTCATTGACATTCAGTTCTACCTTGCTATGTTTATTTGTACATTTGTATATTTGGGTGTACTATTTATGTTCAATTAAAAACAGTTTGATGTCTGAGATTCCTTGTGAACCGCCAACTTAATTACATGTTATATTCCCCTCACAATTTTTTTTTTTCGTTTTTAATTTTATTTTTCTATCTATTTATTTAATTATATCCTTTTAATTTTCTTTTTTTGTCTAGCATTAAAAATTTCTCGCAAACCGTTAACACTATTAACTTCTGATTACTTACAGCACGAATGCGCTTATGCCCCCCCACCCATCCCGCTTTTTCCGTACGGTGGCAGACACTGAGATCGAAAGCAAATGGGTGTCACTGAAATGCAGTAACAGGGTGATAACAGCCGTGTTCGAAGTGTGTAGGGGCTTATTGGAGAGCAGAAGCACGTCACGCAATTCACCTGAGTTCGGAGGATCGGGAGTACCAGGGCCCATAGCGGAGAAGCGGAAGAGCGCAGTTATGTGTCTCTTCTCAAAGGCGGGGAAGCTGGGGGGCAGCAGGACCCCTTAGACCGGCTAATGTGAGCCTTCTCCGGACATAGATCACCCGGACTTATGACTGGAGCTCCCGGACCTCTGGGCACACACATATGTGAATGAGTGGATGAGCTAACGTTGGTTTGGTTGTGGATACGTTTCGGCCAATGCTATCAGCACAGCTATGATTATCCCCAGAACGTTGAGAACGAGCTCCCGGAACTCCAGACATGCATATATAAAAGAGTGGAATTAAGGTGTGTGTGTGTGTGTGTGTGTGTGTGTGTGTGTGTGTGTATACGTGTGGGACAGAAGTAATGTTGGGGACTGAAATTGTTATTAGCCTGCTGGCAGATGACACAACCTTAGTTTTGAAAAATGAACATCAAGTCCCAATAAGTGCCGAAAACAACCAAAACATTCTCCAAGGCTTCAGGATTGTCATTAAACTTAAAGAAATGCAAACTTCTTGCGCTGCATGACTCGCCACTAAAGGAAATCAGCGATGTTTCCATGAAATCAGAAATAAAATACTTGAGCATTTTCCTATCCAAGGACCAAACGTTAAATCAATCCAGGAACATTGAATCTAAACTGAATCAAAGTAAAGCTTAATTCTAATATATGGCTCCAGAGAGATTTATCAATATTAGGCCGGATATATTTGACTAAAATGGATGTGTTTATCCAGATGTATATACCCAGCGTATTCCAATGCTGCTCCAAATCAACTCGTAAAATCTGTTAACCAAATCAATTTCAACTTTATCTGGAGGAACAGACCACACCATCTAAGAAAAATCACATATGGTGAAAGAAACAAGTGAAGGAGGGCTGAAAGTGATAGAGTCGGACTGCTTGAATGGGACATTGAAGGTGAACTGGTTGAAATCCTGGATCAGACCTCATCGTTCTTTCTGGTATTGTACTCCAAACTACTTATTCAACAAAGTCGGCGGCCTGAGTCTTCTGCTTATCTCTGACTTGGATATCAACAAGATTCCTGTCAAATGTTCAGAGTTCCATAAACAAATATTATTATACTGGAAAATGATATACGTACACAATTTCTCACCACACAGTATAATAGTTTGGAACAATCGATATGTACTGCATGGCAACAAACCTCTGTTTTACAAGGAATGCTTTGAGAAAGGTATATGGTCGATAATTGACTTGATGGATGACACTGGCAGTCCTCTGGACAATGAGCAGTTCTGTACTACACACAGATTCAAGCCTCCCATATTAGAGTTGCTAAAGTTACGAAACGCACTGCCTCGACAATTTGTATTCCTGACCAAAAATATAATGACGCACCGAACCGTACAACCACAGTTACCCCGACTATCACTCCAGGGAATCTCAATTGTGGACAGAAAGCGCGGCAACTCCTTTATTAGGAAATGTTTCACAGGAAACTTATTCCCTGGACGTCAAAAAAAAAAAAAAGGATATTTTAAATAAATTTGATGAGGAATCGATTGCCACGCTGCGAACCATGTATCTGACTCTACCCATACCCCCAAGGCAAAAGAGACCCACTTCAAAATTATGACTGACATCTACCCATCTAAGGAATTATCGAGGGTACGCTTTAATTTTGAAGATAATATTTGTACATTTTGTGAAGACAACATTGAAACCACTGACCATATATTTTTTCTCCTTCTCATTCCATCGTCACCAGTTTCCTTCTCAAAAGATGATATAACATTCTGTTTACTTATAAGCAACATAACAGATGAACTCTGTGTCAATGTTCTTTTAGGCCTGGCCAAGTTCTTCATTCACAAGAACAGAATGCAAAAATGCTCCCCAAATTTTAATGTCTTCATAAACGATTTTGAAATATAAAAAAAAAAAAAAATCCTTAAAACTTATGGAAAAATCCAAAAACTAAAAAATATAGTTACCCATGTCCGAGGTTCCTTTTTTTTTTTGGTAAAAAAAAAAAAAACAAAAAAAAAAAAACAACTTGATTACATGTTACATTCCCCTTGCAATTTTTTTTTTTTTTTTCGTTTTAATTTCTTATTTGTCTATCTATTGATTTAATTACTTCCTTTTAATTTCTTTTTTTGTCTCGCACTGTAAATTTCTCACAAACCTGTAACACTATTAACTTCTCATTACATACAGAACAAATGTCCTGATGTCCGTTGCTTCCTCATCCCTGGTTGTTTCATTGACATTCAGTTCTACCTTGCTATGTTTATTTGTACATTTGTATATTTGGGTGTACTATTTATGTTCAATTAAAAACAGTTTGATGTCTGAGATTCCTTGTGAACCGCCAACTTAATTACATGTTATATTCCCCTCACAATTTTTTTTTTTCGTTTTTAATTTTATTTTTCTATCTATTTATTTAATTATATCCTTTTAATTTTCTTTTTTTGTCTAGCATTAAAAATTTCTCGCAAACCGTTAACACTATTAACTTCTGATTACTTACAGCATGAATGCGCTTATGCCCCCCCACCCATCCCGCTTTTTCCGTACGGTGGCAGACACTGAGATCGAAAGCAAATGGGTGTCACTGAAATGCAGTAACAGGGTGATAACAGCCGTGTTCGAAGTGTGTAGGGGCTTATAGGAGAGCAGAAGCACGTCACGCAATTCACCTGAGTTCGGAGGATCGGGAGTACCAGGGCCCATAGCGGAGAAGCGGAAGAGCGCAGTTATGTGTCTCTTCTCAAAGGCGGGGAAGCTGGGGGGCAGCAGGACCCCTTAGACCGGCTAATGTGAGCCTTCTCCGGACATAGATCACCCGGACTTATGACTGGAGCTCCCGGACCTCTGGGCACACACATATGTGAATGAGTGGATGAGCTAATGTTGGTTTGGTTGTGGATACGTTTCGGCCAATGCTATCAGCACAGCTATGATTATCCCCAGAACGTTGAGAACGAGCTCCCGGAACTCCAGACATGCATATATAAAAGAGTGGAATTAAGGTGTGTGTGTGTGTGTGTGTGTGTGTGTGTGTGTGTGTATACGTGTGGGACAGAAGTAATGTTGGGGACAGAAATTGTTATTAGCCTGCTGGCAGATGACACAACCTTAGTTTTGAAAAATGAACATCAAGTCCCAATAAGTGCCGAAAAAAACCAAAACATTCTCCAAGGCTTCAGGATTGTCATTAAACTTAAAGAAATGCAAACTTCTTGCGCTGCATGACTCGCCACTAAAGGAAATCAGCGATGTTTCTATGAAATCAGAAATAAAATACTTGAGCATTTTCCTATCCAAGGACCAAACGTTAAATCAATCCAGGAACATTGAATCTAAACTGAATCAAAGTAAAGCTTAATTCTAATATATGGCTCCAGAGAGATTTATCAATATTAGGCCGGATATATTTGACTAAAATGGATGTGTTTATCCAGATGTATATACCCAGCGTATTCCAATGCTGCTCCAAATCAACTCGTAAAATCTGTTAACCAAATCAATTTCAACTTTATCTGGAGGAACAGACCACACCATCTAAGAAAAATCACATATGGTGAAAGAAACAAGTGAAGGAGGGCTGAAAGTGATAGAGTCGGACTGCTTGAATGGGACATTGAAGGTGAACTGGTTGAAATCCTGGATCAGACCTCATCGTTCTTTCTGGTATTGTACTCCAAACTACTTATTCAACAAAGTCGGCGGCCTGAGTCTTCTGCTTATCTCTGACTTGGATATCAACAAGATTCCTGTCAAATGTTCAGAGTTCCATAAACAAATATTATTATACTGGAAAATGATATACGTACACAATTTCTCACCACACAGTATAATAGTTTGGAACAATCGATATGTACTGCATGGCAACAAACCTCTGTTTTACAAGGAATGCTTTGAGAAAGGTATATGGTCGATAATTGACTTGATGGATGACACTGGCAGTCCTCTGGACAATGAGCAGTTCTGTACTACACACAGATTCAAGCCTCCCATATTAGAGTTGCTAAAGTTACGAAACGCACTGCCTCGACAATTTGTATTCCTGACCAAAAATATAATGACGCACCGAACCGTACAACCACAGTTACCCCGACTATCACTCCAGGGAATCTCAATTGTGGACAGAAAGCGCGGCAACTCCTTTATTAGGAAATGTTTCACAGGAAACTTATTCCCTGGACGTCAAAAAAAAAAAAAAGGATATTTTAAATAAATTTGATGAGGAATCGATTGCCACGCTGCGAACTATGTATCTGACTCTACCCATACCCCCAAGGCAAAAGAGACCCACTTCAAAATTATGACTGACATCTACCCATCTAAGGAATTATCGAGGGTACGCTTTAATTTTGAAGATAATATTTGTACATTTTGTGAAGACAACATTGAAACCACTGACCATATTTTTTTCTCCTTCTCATTCCATCGTCACCAGTTTCCTTCTCAAAAGATGATATAACATTCTGTTTACTTATAAGCAACATAACAGATGAACTCTGTGTCAATGTTCTTTTAGGCCTGGCCAAGTTCTTCATTCACAAGAACAGAATGCAAAAATGCTCCCCAAATTTTAATGTCTTCATAAACGATTTTGAAATATAAAAAAAAAAAAAAAAATCCTTAAAACTTATGGAAAAATCCGAAAACAAAAAAATATAGTTACCCATGTCCGAGGTTCCTTTTTTTTTTGGTAAAAAAAAAAAAAAAAAACAAAAAAAACAACTTGATTACATGTTACATTCCCCTTGCAATTTTTTTTTTTTTTTTTCGTTTTAATTTCTTATTTGTCTATCTATTGATTTAATTACTTCCTTTTAATTTCTTTTTTTGTCTCGCACTGTAAATTTCTCACAAACCTGTAACACTATTAACTTCTCATTACATACAGAACAAATGTCCTGATGTCCGTTGCTTCCTCATCCCTGGTTGTTTCATTGACATTCAGTTCTACCTTGCTATGTTTATTTGTACATTTGTATATTTGGGTGTACTATTTATGTTCAATTAAAAACAGTTTGATGTCTGAGATTCCTTGTGAACCGCCAACTTAATTACATGTTATATTCCCCTCACAATTTTTTTTTTTCGTTTTTAATTTTATTTTTCTATCTATTTATTTAATTATATCCTTTTAATTTTCTTTTTTTGTCTAGCATTAAAAATTTCTCGCAAACCGTTAACACTATTAACTTCTGATTACTTACAGCACGAATGCGCTTATGCCCCCCCACCCATCCCGCTTTTTCCGTACGGAGGCAGACACTGAGATCGAAAGCAAATGGGTGTCATTGAAATGCAGTAACAGGGTGATAACAGCCGTGTTCGAAGTGTGTAGGGGCTTATAGGAGAGCAGAAGCACGTCACGCAATTCACCTGAGTTCGGAGGATCGGGAGTACCAGGGCCCATAGCGGAGAAGCGGAAGAGCGGAGTTATGTGTCTCTTCTCAAAGGCGGGGAAGCTGGGGGGCAGCAGGACCCCTTAGACCGGCTAATGTGAGCCTACTCCGGACAGAGATCACCCGGACTTATGACTGGAGCTCCCGGACCTCTGGGCACACACATATGTGAATGAGTGGATGAGCTAATGTTGGTTTGGTTGTGGATACGTTTCGGCCAATGCTATCAGCACAGCGATGATGAGTTCAGGTGTGTCTGTGTGTGTTTGTGTGTTTGTGTGTGTGTGTGTGTGTGTGTGTGTGCGTGTGTTTGTGTGTGTGTGAGAGTTTGTTTTTGTGGGTTGGGGGGGGTTCCCGCGGACACGGAGTACCAGGGCCTGGAGCGGATGAGGTGAGGAGCGGAGGAGAGCAGAAGCCCGGACCGTGATTCGCTTGTGTCCAGCGGTTCGGGAGTTCCAGGGCCTGAAACGGAGGAGCGGAGGAGCGGAGGAGCGGAGGAGCGGAGGACAGCAAAACCCCTTTCTGCAATTCGCCTGAGTCCGGCGGATCGGTAGTACCTGGTTCCGCAGCGGATGAGCGGAGGAGTGGAGGAGATGTTTCTCTTCTCAGAGGCGGCGAGGGGGGGGGGGGGGCAGGACCCCTTACCCTTATCCCCCCCGGACGTTTGAGTGGAGCTCCCGGACCTCCGGGCACGCACATGCGAATGACTGGATCACAGGGAGTGCCAGGGCCTGGAGCGGATGAGCAGAGGAGAGGCGGAGGGCAGAAGCCCGGCCCTGTTCAAGAGTTCCAGGGTCCAAAGCGGGGGAGCGAAGAAGCGGAGGAGGGGAGGAGAGCAGAAGAGCAAAAAACTGGCCCGGAATTCACCGAAGTCCCGCGGATCGGGAGTTCCAGGGCCCGGAGCGGAAGAGCGGAGGAGCGGAGGAGAGGAGGAGCGGAGCAAAGCTAAGCCCGTCTTAACAACAAGGAAATTACAGATGAGGCTATAATTTCTAATGAAAACTTTAAATTCTATAGCCACGTATACACTTCGACATTGTCAAAAAGCGATTGTGACTCCTTTCCATTAAATATTCCTCAATATATCCCAAAAATAAACAACAAACAATATATGTTTGTTTATATATGTTTATATATAAACAACAAAAAATATACAGTTTGATGTCTGAGATTCCTTGTGAATCGCCAACTTAATTACATGTCGTATTCCCCTTGCATTTTTTTTTTTTGGTTTTAATTTCATTTGTCTATCTATTTATCTAATTATTTCCTTTTAATTTCGTTTTTTGTCTAGCACTGTAAATTTCTCACAAACCTGTAACACTATTAACTTCTCATTACATACAGAACAAATGTCCTCATGTCCGTTGCTTCCTCATCCCTGGTTGTTTCATTGACATTCAGTTCTACCTTGCTATGTTTATTTGTACATTTGTATATTTGGGTATACTATTTATGTTCAATTAAAAACAGTTTGATGTCTGAGATTCCCTGTGAACCGCCAACTTAATTACATGTTATATTCCCCTCACAATTTTTTTTTTTTCGTTTTTAATTTTATTTTTCTATCTATTTATTTAATTATATCCTTTTAATTTTCTTTTTTTGTCTAGCATTAAAAATTTCTCGCAAACCGTTAACACTATTAACTTCTGATTACTTACAGCACGAATGCGCTTATGCCCCCCCACCTCCCACCCCCCCGCTTTTTCCGTACGGTGGCAGACACTGAGATCGAAAGCAAATGGGTGTCATTGAAATGCAGTAACAGGGTGATAACAGCCGTGTTCGAAGTGTGTAGGGGCTTATAGGAGAGCAGAAGCACGTCACGCAATTCACCTGAGTTCGGAGGATCGGGAGTACCAGGGCCCATAGCGGAGAAGCGGAAGAGCGGAGTTATGTGTCTCTTCTCAAAGGCCGGGAAGCTGGGGGGCAGCAGGACCCCTTAGAGCGGCTAATGTGAGCCTTCTCCGGACATAGATCACCCGGACTTATGACTGGAGCTCCCGGACCTCTGGGCACACACATATGTGAATGAGTGGATGAGCTAATGTTGGTTTGGTTGTGGAAACGTTTCGGCCAATGCTATTAGCACAGCTATGATGAGTTCAGGTGTGTCTGTGTGTGTTTGTGTGTTTTTGTGTGTGTATGCGTGTGTATGTGTGTGTGTGTGTGTGTGTGCGTGTGTTTGTGTGTGTGTGAGAGTTTGTTTTTGTGGGTTGGGGGGGGTTCCCGCGGACACGGAGTACCAGGGCCTGGAGCGGATGAGGTGAGGAGCGGAGGAGAGCAGAAGCCCGGACCGTGATTCGCTTGTGTCCAGCGGTTCGGGAGTTCCAGGGCCCGAAACGGAGGAGCGGAGGAGCGGAGGACGGCAAAACCCCTTTCTGCAATTCGCCTGAGTCCGGCGGATCGGTAATACCTGGTTCCGCAGCGGAGGAGCGGAGGAGTGGAGGAGATGTTTCTCTTCTCAGAGGCGGCGAGGAGGGGGGGAGAGGGACAGGACCCCTTACCCTTACCCCCCCCGGACGTTTGAGTGGAGCTCCCGGACCTCCGGGCACGCACATGCGAATGACTGGATCACAGGGAGTGCCAGGGCCTGGAGCGGATGAGCAGAGGAGAGGCGGAGGGCAGAAGCCCGGCCCTGTTCAAGAGTTCCAGGGTCCAAAGCGGGGGAGCGAAGAAGCGGAGGAGGGGAGGAGAGCAGAAGAGCAAAAAACTGGCCCGGAATTCACCGAAGTCCCGCGGATCGGGAGTTCCAGGGCCCGGAGCGGAAGAGCGGAGGAGAGGAGGACCGGAGCAAAGCGGAAGCCCGTCTTAACAACAAGGAAATTACAGATGAGGCTATCATTTCCAATG